>NW_025960164.1:0-26938 GCF_023159225.1 Perognathus longimembris pacificus
TCTGACAAGGCCAGTTACCGATATCAAAGCCCAAATAGTAATAAAAGGGGTACGTAGCCAATAGAAATAGGACAAGACTTGCTTGCTAAATGCCATCAATCAAGTATCTGCCACAGTGGAAATACCCTGCCCCCTGCTGTAATCACAATAAAAACCCTGCCTATCTGAGGGTCGGGGCTCTCAATCCAATCCGCTGTGTCGGTGACGGTTGGGAGTCAGGCTGGAGCTTGTTTTTTTATGATGGTCCATATGCTCTCACCCTCCAGAGGGCGGCAGAAGAATTTATTACGGTGACAAAGGCAGAAGGGGAGGGACTTGGGGTGACTAGCTAATTGGCTGAACTGGGCTGCCCATCAGGTGATGTCATGAAACTTCCTCTGTGGGCGGGGACCACAGTCCCCCAAGGGCCAGGCCTCCTCCATTAGACACATGGCCAGAGCCAGGAGAGGTGGGAACCGCTTGCTTCTCTTCTGGTTGAGGCTGAAAGGTGGGAGGGGCTCCCTCCCACACTGCCCCAGGGCTGGGGGAAGGGCAGCATGAATCCCCAACAGACTAGGAATGATTTAATCTCTTAAACTTGCTTTGCTTGTGGGGAGGATTTACATGTGTTAGTGCATAGGCAGCTAGAAAAAGTTACTAGTTATGTAAACCCAAACTGTTTGGCCACTGTGAATTTGAGCACATTGTACTTAATAGTTGATAAGGCAAGAAAGGGGCATTATAAATAATTGTAGGCAGAATTAGTGGCTCCAGAGCCTCTGAAGTAATTCATGTTTCCCTGGGAGAAATGAATTTCCACACAAACTATATGCTAGCTCATATGATCCTAAACAAATTACAAAAACAAATTATGAGTTCTTCAGAGTCCAAAGGAATTACTAAGTAGGAAATGATGACTCCTGGCAAAAAGAAGCAGATGAGCTCCATCCATCCATCCATCCATCCACCTACCTGCCTATCTACCTGCCTATCTACCTTTCTATCGTCTATCTATTATCTCTCATGGATGGAAGGTTACAATGAGAGTGAATGACAGGTCTTTCCCCAGCAGGACATGGGCCTGGGAACTTTCTCTATTCTATCTATCCCCAGCCAGGCTCTGCAAGTTTCAGTATACGGTTCAGAGTATAATATGGGCCTTTCTTTCACTGGGCCATATTTTGAAAAATAGGAAGGAGATATGATAGTTAAAAATGATTCTCATTCTGATTTTTCTCTTGTTTATTAAGAAACTATACTGTTTATCAAACAGGAAGTAGAAACATGTTTGTGGGGGTGGGCAAAGGGAAGGAACAGAATGAGAGAGGATGGGTGAGCAAATGTAAATTTATTCAATTTGCATTATGTAAAAAAGTGAACTATGTAGTTTGAGGGTAGGGAAGGGAGGGGGAAATGGGAGAGAATGAAGGAAAGGGTGACATTGATCAAGAAGCATTGTATGCATAACCTGACTTATAGAATTACAACCCCTTTGTACAACTACTTAATACTAACAATAATAATTTTCAAAAAAAAGAAAGTTGTTTCTTTATATTTGTGCTGTAACTAACTGGAAAAAAAAAAGGGCTGAGTAGATAAATGGTGACAAGATTGGTTTGTGTGGACTACAAGTTGGCCTCAGACAACAGAAATTGGTCCCTGACCTCAGGGAGAAATTGAATAAGTCAGATGAGAATGGATCATGAAACAGACATGGGTTTAGGTAAAGAAAGTCAAATGAGGGATGGATCACAATATTGGATAAATTAAAAAACAAATTCTTACCTAATAGTTGTAGAATCCAGATGCTGTCTAGGTATTGAAGTGAGCAAGACAGAAATTCTTAAGATATTTTCTTTCTTATTTAAAGACTAACCAGAGGATACAGATGTTAAACATACAGATAAATAAAATAGATATCATGGTGAGTAACACTAGAATATGTGAAGGCCTTAAAATATTATAGCTAAGAGAATACTGAGGGGCTGGTTAATTTAGGTTTTGGAAGGATTTGAAAGCAAGATAGTAGGTGGCACCTAGAAATCAGAAAACCTCATAACATTTTGAACCTATCAGAAGTGAGTTTAACTATGAGCAGGGGTCAGTTCAAGATGAACAGTTTGCTTACGCACTAGTTAAGGAAGGGTTGAGAATAAGTGCAATGCCAAACTTAATGATCTGCTGTGATACAAGCAGAATGCAATAATGCTCTTGAACAAAGAACACAGAGAAGGGTGAGGCTGAGAAAAATATCATAAATCAGAGATTTGGGAGGACTTCTTGGCCAACAGTGAAGTTCAAGCCAAAGCAAAAGTCATAGTAACAGATGAATACATGATGCACCCTGGAAGCAAACCTGACTGAAGCAGGAGAAGGTACAAAAATGATAAGTTCTTTGGGAGATGGAATATGGTATGAGTCAGAAGCAAGCATCTACATTTATAAAAGAGCACTGGAAAAGGAATAAATGATGTGTCTATCTCCATGTGAACAAACCTATCTCTTTGTATAATTAGTATACATCTATATCTGTGAGTGGCGATTTTACTTTTAAGGAAATAGGGAGAACAATGGAAGGGGTGACATGGATTAAGATGGATTGTACTAAATAAACTAGTTTGGACTGTAACCCCCTTGTATAACTATTTAAAGATACAATAACAATTAAAACAAAGAGCTCTTCATATTGGAAATTTTAAGAGAACAAAATCTCATGTAAAATTATTATATAACTCTCTCAATTGTGTATGCTTAAAACACAATCGCACACACACATCTTTTGGGCAGTATAGGGATTAAAATCTAAGCTTTACACTTGCTATGCAGGTACTATGTCATTGAAGGCATGCCTCAGTCCCAACTCATTTTTATTATATATTCTTTATTATTTTTCCAACAGAGTCTCACGTTTTTACCCATGGCTGACCTTAGACTGTGATCTTCCTACCGTATGGTTTACTACATAGTTGGATTAACAGGCATGTGCCTGCTACTACATGTAGCTTATTTGTTGAAATGGGGTCTCATTAACTTTTTCTCCAGCTAGCCTTGAATGGTGGTCTACTTCACTTCCTGAATATCGGGAAGTACAGACTTTTCTAAACTGTGATTGATTGATTGATTGATTGTCAAAGTAACATACAGAGGGGTTATAGTTTCATACATAAGGCAGTGAGTACATTCCTTATCAAACTTGTTACCTCCTTCGTTTTTTCTCCCACCTTCCCCCTCTCCCCAGTTTCCTCCCCACCCTCCACGAATTGTACAAGTGGTTTACAGCATATTGTCTTGTAAGTACTGCTGTTGCATTGGTTTACCTTTACCCTTTGTCTCTCCATTTTTGTGTTCCCCCTTCCCTGGTTCTGATAAACATACATATAATACCCAGTGTACCAGAGTCAGTTACAGTAACATCAGGAGGGAAACAATGGGGAAGAAAGACCAAAGAAAAAGGCATAATTTCATATGGTGCATTGAAAAATAACAACAAAGATAAACCACTTATTTCCAAATATTGTATGTGATGTATTTTTAACCCACAGTATACTAGGTGAATTCTTTTTTTTTTTAATTTTAATTTTTTTATTGCCAAGGTGGTGTACAGAGGAATTACAGTTACATACATAAGGTAGTGAGTACATTTCTTGTCAAACTTGATACCTTTTCCCGCCTTCCCAATTCCTCCCACCCCCCAGTTGTACAGTTGGTTTACAACATATTGTATTATAAGTATTGCTGTTGTATCGGTTTACCTTTTACCCTTTGTCCCACCATTTTGATGTTCCCTTCCCTTCCCTAATTCAGATAAATATATTTATAATACCTGGGGTACCAAAATCAAATATAGTGACAAAAGGGGTTGAAAAAAAAACATAGTGAAAAAAAACAAAAGAAAAAGAAATAACTTCTCATAGTACATTGAACATAGCAACAACGATGATAAAGCACTTGTTTCCATAACTTGGAGTTCATTTTGCCATAACTTGGAGTTCATTTCGCTTAGCATCATCTTACGTGTTCACACATACCTATTGAGCTATGGTGATCATCTGTTAGGACTATCCTAGACATATACTAATTATTAGCTAAGTAAATTCTTATACTAGGTGAATAAGAATATAGGTATACTAGAGATACCAACACAGTCAAGACCTGGTAGAAAGGTCTTATATTTTAAGACCCTCACACTACTGAAAACATTACTTTAAAACTTCTGAAAAATAGTTGGTTTTATTGGTTAGAGATTGGAATTGCACAATGGATAGATTTAATTTAATTAAAACTTCTTGAAGACAGAGTCAAACAAGATACCTTCATTCTTGACACAATATCTAATGCACAGTAGGTACCCAACACATGTTTTCTAAATAGAAGTTTACAGGGTTGATGAACTGTTCGTTGAAGGATAAATCTAGCCTATAGGCCAACTTTAGCCTAAGGCTTTGTTTTGCCTAGGGCACTTAAACTAAGAATATTTAGGGGAAAGAACACATACGTACACATACGTACACACACACACACACACACACACACACACACACACACACACGACTGAGACTGTAAGTATGTGGCCAAAAAAACATTTATTACCAGCTTTTTACAGAAAAGATTTGCTGATCTTTGCTTTATTGGGATAGATCTTCCAACTTTTCTTGCAGTAAGGTTTCTCCCTGCATAAGCATGCAACCCTTTGTTTTGCCACAGTGATCTTCTTTAGTGGCCTGTGGTTTGTCTCCATCCCTGTAATCCATAGCCCCACACCCCACATACCCAGACTAGAAGAGTAGGCCACTCAACAAGACCCTCTTAGCTGGCCTGTTTCATGGATATGAGTTAAAATCTAATTTGTGCTATTTGACAAAAATTTCTGTATGAACAGTTACATGTGATTCCAATGCCCCTCATGAGGGTCCTATTCACTGAGATTCTCTGACTGTTGCTTTCTCATCATTGCTTGTTGATATCTTGTCATATTCTAATTTACAGTGGACATACCTGTTTTCTCCAATCTAGTATTCGGCCTAAGTGTGCTCGTTAGCAACTCTGACAGCTCCCTGGCCATGTATTCAAAGGATTTCAGCTATAGATTCACCAACACCAGTAGGAAAAGCCAGTAGCTCCTACAATCCAGTAGATTAAAATTTTAAATAGTTTTATGAAAAGCAAAGTACATACACATGATATCTGTAGTTTAATGTGTGTGTGTGTGTCTGTGTTTGCACTCAATGATGTGACCTTTGAGGTCAGAGATTTCTTCTTGTACCCCCTCCTTCATTTTGCCACATTCTTAATAAATACTGGCTAAATTAAATGGAAAATAAGTTGACAGATCCTTGATATAATTACATAAAATGTCTGGTTAATTCCATATAGGTATGTCTAGTTATCAGTCCATCATACAATAATTAATAAAGAAATGTAGTCATTGGGCATCTTCTGGAATTCTGGATCACAGTGGCTGAGAGTATGTGCAATGAATATTTAAATTTGAACTTTTCACTGTAGTCAATAGGGGAAAATTTGCACAGTGGGGTGTATTACTGAATTTTTATGTCCTCAGAGCATTGCCTGTTCAGGGGGTACGCAAGTAACCTCTAACTCTTCAGAACTTGCCATTTAGTTCACTTTATTATTTGTTTTTCTAGGAACCAAAGGTCAAACTTGTTATATTTGCACCATTACAACAAGGTGGAGAAAGTTGGGGAGCAGCCTAGCCACTGTATCCTGCTCTTCCTATCACTTCCCCAAAGCTGTGAGGGACTGTCCCTTTTGCATACAACTTGGCAACTTCTGCTGGGTTACTGTGCATGGGACCACACACCACCAGCTCTGTTTTTCACCCTTATTTTAGAGCCATCTATTAATTTTTTTCTCAGACTTTCCCCAAATGCTCCCTACTCTATGAAACAATGTCTTACTGAAGATAAAAGATGTGGATGTGGTGTGAAAAAAGGAGGGACCTTGTTTTTATTTCCCCAAAGGCCTTATTTATGGGTTTCAGATGGTGACAGGGATGTTTATAAGAACTTACCCAAACTGCCTGAACCTCCTGGGTCTGCAAATATCAGGCTGCAAATTTCATGAGAACAGATTTTTTTTTCAGGTTTGGGGATGGATTGGGGAGGGGGGGGCAGTGGAGGCTGAGATTTCCTGTATTTCCCATTTTAGAGCTGCTGGAAATGAGACAAAAACTGTATTTTAAGATTTCACTACCTGGTCTGGGCTGGGATTTCAACATACAGATGTGCACACAATGCACAAAGAAGGGACACGTGCACATCTGGTCACACATACGCAATTACCTATGAAAGGGGCATTGTGCACACGCTCAGAAATGCTATTTGAAAACATGCACAGAGTACTTTCCATTTCAAATGAAATGGGATCAAATTCCAAAACATTTCATAAAGATCTTTCAAAGTTTCAAAACCAAACAGTAATCTGATTTAGGGGAAAGGGGCCCATTCATTTTTATCCTGATCCTAGGAGGTTGGGGGAATACAGAAAGAAACAAAGAAATCCCAGGTTAACACACAAATGTACCTATTAAACCAGAGGCAGTGGTGGCGCTAGACTCTCAAGCAGAACCCTCCACCCCCCAACTTCCTGGCTTTGTCCCCTTCTTCACTTGCTGAAATCAATTATTAGAGAGATTTGGAGCATCCTCACCGAGGGGGCCTGAGAGGGGGCCAGGCCATAGCATTTTCAGAGAGTTCAAGCACTGCTTTGTCAACTCAGTCCAGGCTTAATTTTGGTGAAGGCACCTAAGAAGAAGGTGGGAAAAGAATTGGGTATAGGCAAACATAAAACCTCAAATGAAGTGATCTATTGGATTAGTCTTCAGGTCCCTGGCTGGCTGTCAAAGGCTGATAATAAGGATGTGACTTTGATCACAAGCAGGTTCTTGCTCACGTACAGCAGCACCCCCAGACATGTGCATACTAGTACAGACTGGCCTTTGTGCAGGACGGTGATCCAGCAGATCATTAATGGGAGGCACAAACAGGATGAGCCAGTGGAACATGGAGGAGGCGTGCTTGCAAGGGAGAGTCAGAGTTTCCAATAACCACTTTCAGTTGGCAGAGCTCTGATTGGAACCATGTGACAAATTTTAGGCAATGTACCATAGGCAGCCAATTTATTACATATGGCAATATGATTAATGGTATCAAATGCCTTTTTTGGTGACATCCAAGAACACTCCGCCAGCCAACGCTTGGAGTCCAAGGCAGTGAAAATCTGTTCCATGAATTTAAAGTCAGGCAGATGAGGTTAAATGAGAGAGGGCCAGATGCCAAGGCAATGATTACAAAGTAAGTTGTTTTTTTTAAAAAAAGGCAGAATGTTGAAATCTGGTCTTGAACAAATCCCATCCAGTCCCCACCTATTTTTCTCTTTTCCTTTTCCCCTCTTATTCCTTGATGTGAAAACTCTAATAACTGTGGTCTGGAAGACATTTCTGAGACCAGGCTGTCTTCCATCTGCCATAACCTTTTCCAGGCCCAGGCAAATTTGCATGGGACCACCGACTAGCTCCTTTGTTGGATCTGTGGGTAGCAGCAGACACCAGAAGATACGCCCTCCCAGACCCTTCGCACTTCTTTTTGCTGACTTTGGATGCCCTCTCCGCTCACTTCGCTCTGTGGGTAGGTTTATCTTTGCTCCTAACACCATCAAAAACAAATAAGAAAAAGTTGCCACAGACATGCAGCTATATGTGAGCTTATTATTTGGGATTTGAAGAACAAGCATCAAAGGAGGGAAGACTAACAAGTCAGAGAGTCTCAAGATGTGACTTGTTGCTGGAAGTGTCTCCCCCACAACATAAAGGTTGGACATCCATAATGCAAAAGTCCCAAACCTCAAAATCTGAAACTTTTTGAATACTCATATAAAGCCACAAATGAAAAATTCCATACCAGGGAACTTTGTTTTATGCCCCTGTGTGTTAAAAAATATTATTCAAAATTAGAGTCAGCCTATATGTGTAAGATGTATATGGCACACAAATAAATTTCATGTTTAGATTTAGGTCTTAGTTCCAAAGCACTTCACTATATATACCAAAATGTTTATTGAGGGGCTGGGAATATGGCCTAGTGCAAGAGTGCTTGCCTCCTACACATGAAGCTCTTGGTTTGATTCTCCAGCACCACATATATGGAAAATGGCCAGAAGGGGCACTGTGGCTCAGGTGGCAGAGTGCTAGCCTTGAGCGGGAAAAAAAAGCCAGGGACGGTGCTCAGCCCCTGAGTCCAAGGCCCAGGACTGGCAAAAAAAAAAAAAAGTTTATTGAAAAATCCAAAGGACTCAAATGTTTCTGGTCCCCTGAATATTTCACAGAAGACATACAAACACTTGTGTAATGTATTTGTTAAATTAAATGAGTGCGATATACCATATTCTCTGATGTTTCTAGTGGCCATTTTGTCAAAGCTGTGAGTCATTTCACAGTAAAAAAAGTTTCCAACAAACAGACAAACAGCAACACAAATGCAACACATTTTGATGGAGGGCCTACCAGGAACTGAGTAGGTGGGATTGATTATTTATTTGATTCTTTATTCTTTAATATTTCAGCTTTGTATTTATTTATTAGATATTTTATGACAAATTAAAGCATTCTGATGGAATATGAGCCCATAGTTTGAAACAGTTCATTAACAGATCATTAACTATGGCTTTGTGGATTTTTTTTTCTTTCATTATAAAACCTGAATCTAGTCAGTTATTTGGAGATTCATTCTATTACTTCCAGGATTAAATTTCAATTTGATATGTACTCTAGATTGGAAAAGCTTGCCTTCCTTCCTTCCTTCCTTCCTTCCTTCCTTCCTTCCTTCCTTCCTTCCTTCCTTCCAACTTCCTTCCTTCCTTTCCTCTCTCCCTCTCCCTCTCCCTCCCTCTCTTTCTTCTCTCTTCTCTCTCTCTCTCTCTCTCTCTCTCTCTCTCTCTCTCTTTTCTTTCCTTTTCATCAAATTAAACTTCAACTGCAAAGTGTGGGCACCCAACAGAGACATGTGGGCGTCAGGTGACTGTGACCTGACTGAGAGTAGAGACATGCTCAATGTGAGGAATAGCCCGCCTTGGGGATTGAGGTAGAGCCTCAAGTCAGGATGTGTTTCCTCAGCTGACCCCATTAAGAGTTTCTCAGCACATTCTGACATATTGTTTGTATGGTGGTTGAAGAAGGGAACATAGAGGTCTGCATGATTTCAGTAATTTTTTCTCCCTTGAACACCACTGTTCAATCTTTGGAAATGATATACCAACACTTAATGCAGACCTGTCCCCACCCCACATCATAAAAACGAATCTAGTATTCTTTCCTTTGAAACTTGATTATTTCTCCTGAGTAAAGCATACTCACTTCTAAGTAAAATTTCACTTTTGTTGCATAATTACTGAAAGCCTAAATGAGCAGTCTATGGAACTGTTACAATTAATAAATCGGTCTGTTGGTTATCTGGAAAAAGTTGTTCCTGTTTTTATTCTTTACCACAAAACAGTACACCACTGTATTAGTTCCACAGTGTTGCTATAACAAATTACTGTACGCTACAGTTCTGGAGGACAACATGTGAAAAGTTTTATTTGGCTAAAACTGAGGAGTGGGTAGGACCTTGTTCCCTCAGGGAGTCTCTGGGGAGAATCCATTCCATCCCCTTTCAGTGTCTAGAGGTTGCTTACATTCTTTGACACATGGCCACTTTCTCCAGGTTCAAAGCCAGTGGTGTAGCATCTCCAAGTCATCTTCTAGCTATTTTTCTGCAGCTACATATCCTTTACTTCATAAAGACCCTTATGTTGCTTTGAGTCCACCTGGATTATCCAGCATAGTCTTCCATTCGCAAATCCTTAATCGCATCTGCAAAGTAAAAATGAAAAACATAATCATAGATTAGCTATTGGGGTATTTTGATCTTCTACCATGACTAGCCTGATCATTATTAGCTATTCCCTATGAGGGACACCATAGGGTTTATGTTTCTTTGGGTCTACCCCAATAGCTACACCCAGATGATCACATACGATAATGACATGTGAAATGAACTCTATATTACAGAAACAAGAGTTACACCACTGTTGTAATTATTATCAACATGCCATGTGAAACCGTACCTTTTGGGTTTTTTTGTTTTGTTTTTCTTGTATGTTTGTTTGATTGTTTTGTTTAGTTTTGTTTCTCTTATATTCCCTTCCTGTGGTTGTACCGGCTACCACTATATCTCATCCGAATACCCAGGATACTGTTTATATGGGTATTAGGAAGGGAAAGGGAATAGCAAAATTGAGAGACAAAGGACAAAAAGACAACATTCCAAAAGTAATACTTACAAAACCATTTGGCGTATATCAACTGCACAACTCTTGGGGGGAGTGGGAAAGGCAGAGAGGGGAGGGGGAAATGAGGGAGGAGGTAACAAGTTGAACAAGAAATGTATTCACTGCATTACATATGAATCTGTAACCCCTCTGTACCACACTTTGGACAATAAAGAAAAAGTTTAATGAAAAATAAATAAAATAAAAAAACAATCACAGATTAGGCATGATATCTTTGGTAGGCTATGGTTCTACCTACTAAAACCATTTTTGTATAGGAGATGAGAAACAGAAAGAATGAATGGATCACACAGGATATGGTAATGCATGAAAACAAAGCAACAGGAAAGTTCCTACTGAGCTCTAGAAGCTGTCCCTTGCCTCCCTTGCCAGTTTACCTTTCTGACAAATCCTGCTTTTTTCATTCACAGTTTAACTGGAAGCAGAACCTTAAGGAATAGGAAGAGAATAATAAGCTAGTGCTTACTCTGTTCCAAATTGTTACTTAGTTCTAGGTGGGGTAGGTTTTGTTGCAATCTCAGATGCTCTGATGATACAGGGAGTACACACAGTAAGGGACAGAACAGACTAAGATGAGGACCCATGTCTATAATGATTCCACAGCTCTCATCCTCACTATTGCGTTTTTCTGTTTCAATCTAACTAAAGAAAGAGCTAACCAAGGAAAGGGGAGTTATCAGAGGAATTGCTTTTGTTTTTTCCCTATCTTAAAGCAACCTGTATAATTGCATAATCTGGAGCCCTACCTTTTATTGCTGTGTTATTATTGATACCTATCACTGTCACATGATTTCCTTGATTTTTGACACTTTTCCTCCACTGATCTCTCTGTGTGTTCTTCTCCCTAGTGCTCATTTCTCAAGGTCTTAGGGATCAGTCGGGGATGCATTTATTCCAAAACTGATGGCCATGACACCACTGATGATTTTTATTTTAAACCACTGATGCCAAAATAAACAGGACTTCAAATGAATAAAACCCTCAACATGTATAATTCATCTATCCAAAGCATTTTCAACCCTAATTATGCTAACTTCATTAGACTATTAAAAATAAAATGAAAAGAAATTCTAAGTTAAAACAGAGCTGGTAGAACTAAAGTCACAAGGCAAAGCAAGCTGTTTTCAGCTGACATGGAGATGCAGGGGTGGACGACACTTCCGTGTACGTTTTTACCTAGTTTTTATGTACATTGATCTGCAATCCAGAGAAACTCTGGTCTTTAAAGGATTTTAAATACAAGAGACGTTGCCATACAGTCATGGGACCCATTCCACTAGCCAAAATTTGCCTCCATAAAGCAGTCACAGCTTATATGGTGTAATAGAATTGACAGATGTCAGGTTCTGGTGTGGGAATAATCACTGCCAAACCTCCGTGAAAAGAACTTTTGCTGTGAGTGTTGGGTACAAGTAATTCAAGATGTGAAGTCTGCAGGTAGCCCACAGTGGCACTGGTGGCCTCGGGCTCCACAGCTCTTTCTGGGAAGAGAAGAAAATATTAGTTTTTCTCAAATGATTCAAATATTCAGTGTATTAATGGTGTTAGTAACACAATCTTTAAAACAAAAGACTCTTCTAAGCAGAAACAGTAAGCACAGAATCATGGCTGAGGACAAATCTACTTGTGCAGAACCTACAAGCTACCGTAGGACCCTATAAGCAAAAGAAAATATTGTGCTTTGAGATCCTGATGGGTACATTGGATTTGCATACAGAGATGTGTCTTTGGTCCAAATAACCTCCACAAAAAGGTTTAACATTAATGTGTGGCTCTATACAGATTGCATTCACTCCCATGTTTATCATTAATATTTAAATATTTGTTTATTTATTTAAATAACTATTTCAATTTGCCATGTTTTCCTCCTTTGTCCACAGTTTTAGCAAGCACCCTTTCTCTCTTTTATCTTCTTAGCAGTACTGGAACATGAACTTAGAACCTCACATTTGCCAGGCAGGCATTCTACTTGAGCCACACTCCTAGTTGCTTTTTGTTGTAACTGTTATTTAGAAAGGGCCCAGTGTTTTGTGATGAGGACTGGTCCTAATCTTTTTACGTGTGCCTCCCCATAGCAGGATTATAGGTAGTAGCAGACACTCTGGTTGCTTCTAGTCTCTGATTTATATGGACTCCTCTCTTTGGGCTCCAAGCCTGAAGTTTGCACCCATCACTGGTTCTGGGTTGGGGCGTGAGGATATATTCTTCTAGGGTCTGAAAACCCCACTTGAGAACTTCTATACCATTAAGGAGAAGGTAGAAGCTTGTTTTAAGAATATTTCTTAAAGTAACATACACAAATCAATGCTTTGGTATACTTTATGTATGTTATACCATTCAACTGGCAATGGCCTGAGAGGTTAGCAATTTTAACTTTCATTTATCTTATTATTATTATTTTTTGCCTATATTGGGGCTTGAACTCAAGACCTGGTGTTTGCTCAGCTGGTGCTCTACCTCTTGTGCCATGCCTCCATCCTGGAGTTTTGTCCTTTTTTGGATATGGAGGCTCAGAGGCTTTTTCTTCCTAAGCTAAACCACCAGACCACCAGATCTCAACTTCCTGAGTAGCTAGTAGTATTAAAAGACCTGAGCTAGGGAGCAGACTGGGATGGATGTCATAGGAGCAAACCTGCTCTTGCATGTCCAAGCCAACATTTTTAGCCCCCTCCCAGGACTGTCTCCTAGGTCATTGTTTAAAACACATCTGACATTGTGTTTCTGCAGAAATAAAACTCTCAGCCCAAATAATGCAGGTTGAGAATGTGGCTTGAGGTCCTGAAACCTCCTAGGCCTCCAGAATAGGCTCAGCTCAGGAGCAATATTTCCACAACAAAGGCAAGTCCTCCTCCCCAGGAATTGCAGGCAGGGAGTTGCAAGTGTTGGCCTAGGATGTGATCCCCATGTAATGCTTATCTGGGTGAGAGGGAATTTGATGAGAACAAACAGGAAGCGCTATCCCAGAAAACAAAACCGCTCATTCAAAGGTAATTTTCCTAGGGATGTAAAATACTTCCAGCTTGTTGTGTGTATGGGGTGGGGGGTGGGGGGTGCTGCTCAGGTCTTTGGGGCTGAGGAGCTGGCATTGCTGGACCACTAACAGCCCACAAGTATGCTGAGCTGGAAGAAGGCTAGATGTAAGCATGGTAAGAGGGAAGCCCTTGATCCTGCAGACCTCACTCTCACTCCTGACCTTCCCTCTGTGAGGAACCTTCTCTTAGCTTCTAGTGGCTTCCCCATCCTACAGTATACAAACACTACAGGGCCCTGATGTATTTGTTTTCCTCTCTGTTAATTTTATCAAGGTCTGGGGTCATTATTAGCCAGATCACAAAGTAAGAGCTCATTAATATGTATCAGCTCCAAACACTGTGAATTTCATCTGCTAATTTGATCTTGTTTTTCCTTGTTTATGGCAATTAAATCAGACCTTGATAAATCCAAAATGAAAAAAAAAAAAGAAGAAGAAAAGAGAAGCCACCAGCAAGCCCAGCTATTATGATCACTCATTAGAAAGCCAAGCAGATTCTCTGATAAATCGTGCCAGGGTTTTTAAGGACTAGATGATTACCTGCTTAAACAGCATGGAAGCTACCAGTAAAATGTAGGAAAATAATTAAAGAAAAAAAAAAGAACACCCCTCCCCCCATTACATCCAAGTGTAACAGATGGACAGTTGTACTTTAGGGGAATACTCCCAGAGTCTGCTTCCTCCCCTTCAAGCTAGGGAGGGCAGAAGCCCCGGCCCTCTTGGGCACAGAGGAGAGACAGCTTCCCTGCCTCTCTCCCTCCCTTCCCCCACCCCCATCCTCCTGGGCAACCCAGGGAGAGTAGCTCAGCTGCCACTAAGGAGTCTCTCCAAATTGTGCAGTTGTTAAGACAGGGCTAGATACTCAGGGAGAGGGGATGGATAGGTTTTGAGAGCTGAGGCGGGACGGGTAAATGACAAGATGGATGTGACCTTTACTGTCACCCAGGCCGAGTGTCACTCCGCTGGGACCCTTTGTCATTCTTCCTCTGTCCTTGGATGGGGATCTGCATCATCATGGAATGCCAACTTGTCTTCTGCAAAGATAGTTGAACCCGCTGACAACCTGGGTTTTGAGGTTTTCCTGAGAGGACACAGATGCTGCCCGTTCTGCATCCCAGGTTCTTGGAAAACCTTTGCTGAGGTTGTAGGATGCAGGGCTTCCCAGGCCTCTGTGGACCAGCAGCTCTGGTGAGCCCACTGCACCGACCTGCACTGTATTGTACCTGGGTTCCTGCCAGGAAAAGCTCTTGAGGTCCTCTGGTATGAGTGCGAATAAATCGTGTGTGTGTGTGTGTGGCGTGAGCACGCATGTGTGTGCATGTTGTAGTTGTTTATTACAGTATTGGAATGAGCTTACTTCTAGTATCTTTGCTAAGCAAGGGCTCTACCACTTAAGCCCACACATCCCACTTTTGTTTTCAGTTAGTTGTGTGTGGTGTGTGTGTGTGTGTGTGTGTGTGTGTGTGTGTGTGTTGTAGTTGTTTTTTACAGGCAGGGTCTTGAATTTGCTCTGACTGGCCTTGGACCATGATTCTCCTCACTTTTACTCACCAGTGGCTGAGATTATAGGTGTGTGCTACCATGCCAGCTTCACATCAACATCTTAGAAACAAAACTTTGGACTTAATCATGGCAAGGTTGGTTTCTATGACTTGAATTTAAGAACTCTGACATTTAGAAAGGCAGTGAACTTGCAACCAAGGGGATCAGCTGATGGTCCCCTCTGCCTATAGCTGTTTATAATATAGAGACAGGAGTCAACCTCCCATCTCTAAGACCAACAAACTCACTGTTATCCAATAGAGGTGAGAATGGGGCTCAGACTTTGCTTTCAAGCTGCCTCAGACCTTATACATCTCTGAAAGGGTCTCAGATGAGGATTTCTAGGGAAAAAGATTTTGTTTGTTTCTAGGATAGTTTTCTTTCTAATATATCTGTCTCTCTTGTTTCCATATAAATGTGCTATGTCTTTAAGCTCCTCTGTAGCAATCTGGCCCCATTTGCCTCTGAGGTCTCTGCAGGGATCTGTGTGCAGCCAACTTGGCATCTTGCTGTCCGCTGGTCCCCTCACACCTTGGGATGGCTTGTCCCGGTGCCTGCAGGTCTGTTGGCTTGAAGAGAATCCAACTCCTCCAATTTCTTTGTCTCTCAGTATTTCTTCCTTGGTTTGGTCTTCCTGCTAGGCCTGCAAGCTGCTTAAAATGCATCTCATGAAGATCATGAAGATCATGGACTTCTTTCTTTCCTTGAAGTCAGGTGTCTGGCAATTCTGATATTTCCTTTGGTTGCTTTCACATTCTCTCTCTCCCTCTCCCTTTCTTTTCCTCTCAATTCTTCCCTTTTTTTCTCTTGTTTGACTTTCTCTGCCTTCTGGAAGAGAAAATGTCCTGACATCCTTCAAAATCTGATTGGGAAATTTTGGCTTGCTAATTTGTCCTTTTATAAGTCCACAATACATAGACCCATAATAATTGGACATATTTCCGGGAGCAGAGTGTGAGAGTTTGACACACATTTACGCTGTGTGAGAATTTAGTCAAGGAAATTTGAGTATTCATCACCTCAAATGTTTATCATTTCATTGTGTTGGGAACCTTCAAAAGCCTCTCTTCTACCTACTTTGGAATACATAATAAATTATTGTTAACTGTAATCATCTTGTTCAATAGGTTTGTGGATGAGCAAAACCCAATTATTCCACAATTCTGACTTGAAGGTGCTTTGCAAGCTCACCAATGGGATTGTCATCTATTTACTTAGCTTCTAATTCCCAGTATTTTTCTGGCACTCACTTCAGTATTGCTGGCTATTCATTACCTCACTTTGGAATCTGCATGCCTTTGAATTATTTGTGGGACTCCCCTAAAAGTCTCATGTGTTCATGAATAACTACTGTCAACTGCTGGATAGTCTTTATTTTTTATTTTTCTTTTGAAGGCAGGGAAGTACTGGGATTGGAACTCAGGGCCTTCAGCTTGCTAGGCAGGTGCTCTTCTACTTGAGCCATACCTCACTCCTTTTACTTTCTTTTTCAGACAGGGGAATTATGTTTTTGACTGTGTTGTCCTGGAATTACAATCTTCCTGATCTCTGCCTCCTGAGAAGCTGGGATTACAGGTATAGATCACTAAGCCTGGCCTCTATAATCTTTCTTCTTTGCTCTGCCCCCCTTCAATGATATCTGCTGCCTCTCAGAAGCATGGACTTGCCTTGTTGATCAGATCCAAGGCAGGAAACTTGCTCTGAAAGGACACAGGTGCCTTGGGGCTCTGCTGGAGGCCATCATACAGCATCATGTAAGGCTCTTGTGGTGCCATGATATGCTGCTCCTTCTCCAAGCCCATTAGAAGTGGAAGGGATGCCTCACTCCCTTTATTTTTTGTCAGTTGTGGGGCTTGAACTCAGGGCCTGGGTGCTGCCCCTGAGCTCTTTTGCTCAATGCTAGCACTCTCCAACTTTGAGTTGAAGTACAACTTCTGTTTTTCTGATGATAAGATTCTCATTGACTTTCCTGCCCAAGCTGGCTTCGAATCATGGTCCTCAGATGTCAGCCTCCTGAGTAGCTCGGATTACAGGCATGAGCCACTGACAGCCAGCCTCACTCCATTTTTCTTCAATGTTTTGCCATAGGTGGTTGTACAAAGCACTGGCATAGAGATTTTTTTTTTAAAAGAATAAAACTTGTAGTTTTTATTTGTGGTTTCTAAGAGCTCATCCCTATCTCCAAATGTTAGAAGATTTACTGTCCAGGAAAAACAAAACAAAACAAACAAAAACTTGTTTGTCTGATTCTCTGTCCCATCGGGAAGTCTTTTGTGAAGGCCAGTGACTGGGTCTTTAGTGCACATGGATTCTCCATGGATGTTCTGCAGACCACTTACCATGTCTTCAAGGGCTAAGATCCCATGTGACTTAAGCAGGAGCCTTTCTCTTGCTAGTTAGGAAGTCTAGACTTTGATCATGAAATTGCTAGAATCCTTTCTTTTTCTGATTTGGCAAACTCCAGTGAGTAATAGGGTCTATGCATTAGACTACATAGATGCAAGTTTTCCAAATGACAAATAAGACTGCCCCTAACTCTCACGCTTCTTGCTCCTTCCTAGAGTCTCTGAAAGATGGTGGTCACTCCAGGCAGAAGTCAGCCAAATGTCTTATTTTTCCAGTCTGTCTGAAATGGTAGTTTTTATTTGTGATCTTCAGAATGCCTTCCTTTCCCTTTCTCACCTCATTCTGCATTTGTCCTTGGAGCTTTTTGTCACATTCATAACTTAAAATAACTGCTGTATGGATTGATTATTTATTGCGTATTTTTGCCAGAAGACAGGTTAATAGAGGGTTATGCATACTGTTTACTTACTATTGTATTTTCAGTGTCTAAAGCTTTGTCTGGCATCTGACACATAATAGGACCTCAGTAAATACTTACTGAATAATTGCATGGATACCTGTGATCTCATAATAATAATTGTTATGTGGAACTACAAGCTCTTCTTTAGGAGAAAACAAAGTGAAGTTGATTCTTTTTCTTTTGGTGGCTCCTTGGGGATAGAGAAGAAATGAGTCTGTAGGGATAGTTTCCCCATTATAGAGAGTCATCCCAGGCCTACTGTACCTGTCTATGCAGGATTATCACCCCCTAAAGAGTTGTAGAGGTTGGTGAGAATAGTTACTGGAAGGCTATCATCAGGGCTATTTTGCTATTCCCAGGCAAAATTATGAAGTTAGGGATGTTTATTTTTAGATGTAGGTCCTCAGCAATATTAAACAAGCTCCCAGCATTGTCCTCAAGAATTCAATGTCCTCAAAAGCCACAGCTCTGGAAAATGGTTTTGCAGACCTAGCCATCATTATCAGTGACTGACACCTCACTACTGGAATGATTTCTTCTGCAAAAATGTGGCAGCATGCTCAGGAGCATGAACAATGTATATCTAGACCATATTTCTTCAAATCCTTGAAGGCTTGCTTTTATCCATTACTGCTCCCCCCGCCCCCCCAGAGTAGAATTGGACATGCCTTCCTTTAGGCCACGGAGGATGAAGGGAAAGACATTTACTGCTCAGTAAATAATCATGTGTTTCTCTACATTTCCTAGTATCCTAAAAAGTAAGGCCCAAGGTAGGGCCTGAAACATGACTTCTAGAGCCTGTGAGAAGAATGATAATGTGTTACTTCCTGGCCAAAGCAGAGATCATTCATTTTCATTTACTTTTGTGGCAACCATGAGACCTAATATTGAAATGTGAGAGCATCTATTGGTCTTAGACCCTGAGCACAACTACCTACTATCCCACCATGGACATGTGGCACAGATGAAATCTATTTTTTTCAGTGTGTATCTCTTAGAATTTCTACACTGAAGTTCAATTGAAGAGATGCTAGTGTAAGTACTGACAAGTGTGAGCAGGTTAGGAAAAGCAAAGACGTACGGAGACCTTAGAGATAGAGAAAGTCTGAGCTCCCTTTGGTGTAAAGGGACAAGTTGGAGATATGAGATGATTGAACCCCATGGAGAGTTTGAGCTGTGGAGAAGAAGCCAAGAGAGGGAAATGCTCACACTATTGTAAGTTGTGATGTCAATGGAAGGATGGAATTGGGAAGCAAACACCTTCTCACCAATCTCCACAGTATGGCCTCCCTAGTACCTCAACCAGGGACTAGAGTGCTCATGACCTTAAGTGATATAGTAAAGGTCAGCATTTAGGGGCTTAGTAAAGAAGGGAAAGTCAAGAAATATAGCTGAGAGGTCAGTGAAGAATTAGTAGCAAGAGGATAAGGTACTTATCCCTTCTATGGACCATCCTCTCACTGTATTTTTTTTTTTTTTTGCCAGTCCTGAGGCTTAAATTCAGGGGCCTGACCACTGTCCCTGGCTTCTTTTTGCTCAAGGCACTCTACCACTTGAGCCACAGCACCACTTCCAACTTTTTCTGCTTATATGGTGCTGAGGAATTGAAACCAGGGCTTCATGCATGCTAGGCAAGCACTCTACCACTAAGCCACATTCCCAGCCCGACCTCACTCTATTCTTGAGCTCTTGGAACATTCATTGTATGGGTCATCCTTGTTGGCTGGGCTGTGTATCTCCTGTATACCTCACTTCCCACTATGAATTGTTAGCTGCTTGACAGCATGTACAGTGGTGTGTTCTTTTGATGTTCAAATATCTTTTATCATACTTGCAATGTAATCTGATATATATATATACATATGTATATATACACACATATATATATGCCAATCTTTATTTTTTTGGACAGTACTAGAGATTGAATTTAGGGCATCTGTCATTTGAATCATATCCATAATCCTTTGGCTTTCATTTTATTTTTGGACAGCATCTCAGTTTTTGTTTTCCCTGCCTGCTTCAATGTAGATCCTCCTACCTCTAACTCTTGAGTACTTAGAACTATAGCCATGAACTACCGTGCCTGGCCCCACAGTCTATCAATCTTGGGGAACACTGTAGCCAATAAAACCTCATCAACATGAAAGTACTTGAACAGACTCATGTTTGGTTGGGTACCTTTATGATTGCTTATTGCATAGGAAGACTATGATAGCTGTATTTTCAGCATGGTACCTGAGGTCTTGTCCCTGTAGAATCTTATTTCATCCCCCAAATTCCTGGAAAACATAACAAACTAAAAAGTGAATTGATATGTTGAATTGAAGCCCTGTTATACAACTACTTAAATGTATGTGTGTGTGTGTGTGTGTGTGTGTTATAAACCTATTGGATGCCAGTGGCTCACACCTATAATTCTAGCAACTCAAGAGGCTGAGATTTGAGAATCTCACTTGGAAGTCAGCCTGACCAGACAGCTCTACAAAAGACCATAAGAACCCTGAAAGTAGAGATGGGACCCCCTTGTAGAGTGCCAGTCTTGAGTGAGAAAAAAACCTAGTGAGGGCCTGGAGTGGTTATCATACAAAGGATCAAAAAACATTCATATATGGAGGTATTATTTTTAAAAACAGTCACTTTCTGAGTTTAATACAAGTTGGCAATAAGATAGTACTTTATTATGTTTATGTTAGACATAGATTCAGACAAGTTGAGTTTTAGACCTGATATGAAAGGCACTTTGATTTAGTAATTTTCCTAGATGAGTGAACTTTTAGAAAACTGATGAAAACTATGAATCTTCTTTTGGTAAAATGTATACCTACAAGTATACATAAGATTATACACATCATTTTGGGGTATGCACAGCTCTCTGAAACTCATCTAAGAACTCACATTAATCACTTATAGTTCAATCCATGAACAAATAAAAATTAAGGGATAAATGATACATCAGAAAACAGAAAGGGTTAGAAAGAAAAATATGGTTAGAGCCTCATGGTTGCTGTTCTGTTCTTTTTCATGTTCCCCACAGTACTGCAGATTATTGTGCCCATGAGAAATTAAAGATATTTCTGACTAGGGAGTTACTAGAAACTTAGAATAGTCTACATTTTTAAAAGCAAAGCCTGAATTGGCTTCATCCTCAATGGTTACTTCTCGGATCATTTCTGATGTTCTCATTAATATTTATGCTCTAATACTTGTTTTTGCTGATTGGACACTACAAAAACTCATAGTCCAACTTACTGACTTCTTCAGTTTCACACATCTCTTGGTCTACTCACTGAAAGTACTTCATTTTCTGGTTGTCAGTATGTCTTTCCAGTTTTGTTTTTACTCACTTTAACTTCCCCAAATTCCTACTTCTTCACAAAAATGCTTTCAATGGTAAACTCACTTTCTCTTTGCAGTCTTCCTAACATCTTGTCCCAAGGATGATATGTGTTTTGACAACATCTACTTTAAGTTTGTATACTAGCAACAAGGCCAGTGATTAGCATATGGAATGTCCCTCAGATATTTTTTGAATGACATGAATGATTAAATCCCCAAAGGATTTTTTTTTGCATCCCAATTTATCAGATAAAATCGGAATTAGGCATGAACATGCTTCTCTTGCTTTTATAGAGCTTTATCTCTTACTAATTTAGTTTTCTTCTGTCTTAAAGGGTTAGATAGCATTTTAAAGACAAACCTTTTTGATCTCTTTCTTTAAGATTAAGTTAGACAGAAACTTCATTAGCTTGACCTGCCATACGGACTGTCACAGTTTTTAGGGAAGTTAAAAATATTGGTGGATAAATTGCTGAGTGTCCAGAAGGAGAGCCTACGGTCTCTTTGCCAAGTTTCTATGGCCTGGGGCACCATACAAGTTTTTTTTTTTCCCAGGTATCTGTGTCAAAAAGAGTTTGCCAAGGAGCCAAAAATCTTCATCTGTTTATGGCTTCATGGCTGATGAAAAATGCACGATCGTTAGAAGCTAATTACTGGTTTCATGGCAATATTTATCACAAAAGCTAATTTGATCTTCCAGAAGTCACTTTGGGGGCTAGTAGAACCCATTACTGGAAAGAACTGTAAAGTTTTCTTTGTTTTTTCTTTTTAAAGTTATACAACTTTGCTCACAAACCAAAGCCAATTGGGGAAGACAATGAATTGGCCTGGCCTCACATCTCAATGGTTTCCATCTGGCCTAAGCAATTTCTCAAATACTTTTTTTTTCAAAAGCATTCCTTTCTACTTAGAAGAAGATGTTTCAAAGGTTCATATATGGAAAATTCCATTGAGTATGCTTTTTGTGTATCCTGAAGAATTGATTATTTTAAAATGGACTTTAATAGCTTACTTGTACAAAAGACACGGAGAGACATTCAAACAGAATGTACAGTATTAAATTGCAAGTTTTCTGGGCTACTTGCTGAACTTGTATTTTTATATTATTGCCTTTGCCCTTTTTGCATAGATTGGTATCTTTTGTACATGAAGTTGTTTGTGTTTTGTTCACTTACTCACTTAATGAGTACAGGTGCCGAGATGATGGCAGAATTTAGCTCATGGCTTAAACTTCTGTTTGGGAGACAAAGCATGTGTGAAAGATGATAAAGCATATTAAAATGCAGAAGACATGGATAGATTGATATAGATAAATATAGTAAAAGGGAAAGAACATTGGATTTCGAGGTAGAAAGCCTAAGATAGTCTTGGCTTTACTTCTATGCCAATCTCAATGTCTTCATCTGTGAAATGGAATAATCTGCTCTAATGCTCTAGGGCTGCTGTGAAGATTCAAAGTTACTGAAGGGAAAATTGAAAGTACAGAGTATATATACCTATAGCAAAGCTTAATTTGTAAGTTGAGCTTGATGTTTTATGGAGCAATACATGTTTTTGTGCTTGTGTATTACATGGCATGTCTATAAATTTGATGCCTTCCTCATTTCAGGTAAGCATTTTTTCATGTAATGTGTCTCCAGTTTTCTTAGTTCAAGATACATCTGCAAAGATAGCATCAATGTCCCCCTCTTTTCACAATTTTAGAAATGGAAATTTCATTTTTATCTTAGACTTTAGCAACCTCAGCATAAGATTTTTCCTCTGTTGAGAGTTTTTACCTTTTCAGTCAAAGAAATTACTTTTGGCTTCTCTTTAGTTTATCTGGGTTGCCAGTGTCATTGGTTTGGGGCCACAAGTAAGCAAAAAGAGGGTTCCATAAACACAAAACTCTGCTACTACAACAACCAATCTGATACCCAAGATGACTGCTACTAAGTGACTCACGGGAAGGTAGGGTATACAGTGTGGGTACACTGGGCAAGAGGATCATTCACATGCTAGGTAGGATGAAGCAGGTAGCATGAGATTTTAACATGCTACTCTGATAATGTACAACTTATAACTTACAAATCATTTATGGAATTTTCCAGTTAGTGCTTTTGGACTGCAGTTGAGCACTGGTCACTGAACTTTTGGAAAGTGGAATTGTGGATGGGAAGCACTATGGCAGGAAACTTCATTATTGTAATATTCTCCTCCTCTTAAACACACTGGTATAGTCTGTGAGGGAATGCTGCTTGAGAGAGATAGAAGTAACTGGAGAGGGAAACATGGCAAAGTGAAGGTTCAGAGGCATGAGTAGTGCCTTATAGATGCTATAAGAAAAAAGTACTACATTATCTAGCAGGAGGATCTCAGTTTGATGCAAGATACAAAAGCTGGGCATTGTCATCCCAGCTATACAGGGAAATACAAATTGGAGCCTAAGTCCAGACCAACCCAGGGATAAAGGAGACTCTAACTTAAAAAAAGAAAAGAAAATGTGGTATATATGCACAATGGAATTCAATGCTTCCATCAGAAAGAATGATGTTGCCCCATTCATAAGGAAATGGAAAGACTTGGAAAAAATCATATTAAAATGATTAAAAATAATCATTAAAAACCATCTGAAGCCAGACCCAAAGAAACATAGGCTCCATGGTTTCCCTCATTGGTAACAATTAGTGTATTTCTAGGATAGTCCTAGCAGAACACTGTGCACATTGTGCACTGATCACGCCCATTACGTTATTTATGTAACTGTAACCCCTCTGCACATCACCTTTCCAACAATATAAAACTAACTTAAAAAAATAACATTGAGACCAACTCTCAACTTACAGAAGAGCTATAACAACATTGTACAGTGACTGCAATCCAGCCAGGGACATTTAAGTTCCTTGACAAGTGAGGATCACATTTTCTTCCTTCTCTTCCTCCTCCTCCCTCCTTCTCTTCTCCTTTTCCTTCTCCCTCTCCTTCTCTGTCTCTAATTCCTTTTCCTTCTTCCTCGCCTTCTTCTCCTCCTCCTCCTCCTTCTTCCTCAGGTTCTAGCATGAGCTTTTGTACAGACAAGTTCTCAATCTGTATTCAGTTAAATCAGTTGACTGTACAAGCCATTTGCTTTTATTTAGTTACATTTTCCATTTATTCACAATCTTGCCAACATGGAGGAATAAAAAAAAAGACAGAAAAAAATTGAAATTTCTTTTTCACTCTTCAAAATTGATTGGAAATATTTAGATGTCCAACAGCAGCTTATCTTGCAGAGACACACTCCTTGTTCCAAACATTCTGCTTTCTATATTCTGATCACAGGGGGGAAAAGGAAGAAAAAAAAGAAAAAAATTTCCTATGTGTAGCCACTGCAGGTTCAAACTGCCATTGAAAGGAAGTACGATGGAGCACATAAGAGATGGGGTTAGGGGTGGGAGACTGATGCTCAATCTGCTGTCTAGTTTTTGCCAGTTGTGGGGACCAAACCTTCATCACTGATTTGTTTAGGATCCAGATCTCTGAGCTTCTCTGCTCAGATTGCTCTTGGTAATATCCCAGGAGGACATCTCTTCCAGTGCCTCTAACAAAGTGTTTGCTCCTTTTTTTTTTTTTTTTTTCAGTCCTGAGTCTTGGACCCAGGGCCTGAGCATTGTCCCTGGCTTCTTTTTGTTCAAGTCTAGCACTGTGCCACCTGAGCCACAGCGCCCCTTCTGGCCGTTTTCCATATATGTGGTGCTGGGGAATCGAACCGAGAGCTTCATATGTAGGAGGCAAGCGCTCTTGCCACTAGGCCATGTTCCCAGACCCACGTCTGGACATTTTCTATATATGTGGTGCTGAGGACTCGAACCCAGGACTTGTCACTAGGCCATATTCCCAGCCCAGTGTTTGCTCCATTATAAGCAATGGACAGGTAGTTCCAGGGCTAAGGACGGACACTCAAAGCTGAAAGAGGCTCGCGAGTGGAGACAGAGTGGCCCTTGACTGCATCTTTCTGTAACCTCAGCTGTCCTTGGGTGACAAATCTTATTTGCACCATTGTAGGAGCCAGTGGTCAACCTTCCTGGAAGCAAGGATGGCCCAGTTCAGTTCCAACTTGCAACTTCAATCCCTTTCTGCTCAGGAGGCATTAGTAGAAAACTCGTCTCTTTCTTCCTAAAGACAGTTGCAAGGGTCTTTCCCAAAAGGTTGTCCATATAACATAGGGGGTACTCATATAGGGTAAAAAAAAATGGAAATATGATATTGCTTCTGTAGTTTGGAGTGGAGTGATCATGTAAATATTTGTGATAGAGTTTAAGTGAAATGAATGTGGTATATCTATTCAACGAACTACTATACGGTCATTAAAAGGGCAAATAGAGTTATCCAATAATTATGAAGATTGCAAAGACTGTTAGGGATCTAGAATGTTATAAAACAACATTTTAAAATGTCACATGACTTGATGTATATAATCACACATATCAAAAATCGATTTCTGAAAACAAATTCAAGGTGTGAAGGACATTCCTTCAGTTTGTAGATTGTCAGGTGAATTTGTTTACTACTTCTTCATTTATTTGCCTTGTGTTGTAAATGTATGTTTACTTTATTAACAGAGGACAAGGAAAGAAAAAAATTATATTTATAGATGATGGAGTACGAAAGATAGCATTAATTTGAATGACTGTTAACCACATTCAGGTCTCAGAGATGATCAATTTGTAAGTTTTACATCCAATTTGAAAGACTCCACACAAAGTATATCTCATTTGGAATTATGAAAGGAATGACATAGATCAAGATGCCTTCTACTTACAAACTGACATGTTGAGTTAAAACTACTCAAATATAAATAACAATGTAATAATAATAATGTCTCTCTGCTCACATACAAAGTGAAACTAATGGTAATGTCTATCCTCAACAGAATATCAACAGAAGAGCATTTTTTTTTTTTTTGGTAAATGTGAGATACAAAATCCTGATGTGGTAAGAACGCCCCAGAATCAGACTTGCTTCCATTAAATCCCACTGCAATAGCTTCCTAGTTACAGGACACCAAGCGGGTTTTTTAACCTCTCTTAGTTTCAGCTATCCAATCTACAAATAAACATAATAAATGTACTCATGCCATAGCTTGGCTATGTTATGAGGATTAATTCAAGCAGTATTTGTAAAGCACTTCCATAATTCATAACAAACATTACATCTGTGTAATAAATAACTACAATGCTATGTGGAACACTTAGAGGTTACATTCAACTCCTTGTCTAGGTTAAGGGTTATTAATATGATGGAGTTGTGAGCTTTAAAAGCCTTTTTTGTGTTTGTATACATTTATGAACAATACGCCGCTGGTACCAAGCTCATCCAGGAAATTTCACCCAGTAAAATGCAAGCCGCATATTACAATGAGAGAGAATTGCTTTGTTCTTTTTCTCTCTTTTTTTTTCCAGACTGGCTTAAGCAGGTCTGCTCAAATCAATATTGTAGTTTGAAGAAAAAAAAAAACATTTTTTTTCCTTAACAAGGACAGATTTATCCATGAAAGGATCTGGCATGTTAATTGAAAGGTCTTTATTAGTGCCTGTCTGCTCCTGTCAGGAGCCATCTTTTAAATCAAGATGGCTGCCACTTAAATCAAGAATCAATTCGAAACATTAATAAAACAACCTTGTCAACTCCCATCAGACCAAGGCCAGACCTTTTTCTTCTCTATTAGGCAAGCAATTGCTAATCACTATTTTTATCAATATCTCAGAAACATGATCTGTAATTTACTTTCTCTAAATGAATTATTTCACTTGGTCACTGACTCTGCGTTGAAAGGATTCTCCCTGGGGATGGGTCGAAGGGGGAAGGAGAGTCTGAATTCTCTGTCATGTGATCATGTGATTCAGGGGGAAAAAAAAGATTCCAGTTAGAAATGGTTT
>NW_025960165.1:0-41677 GCF_023159225.1 Perognathus longimembris pacificus
GTGGGTGGTGTCACTACCATGTTCACCATATGATTCTTCAATCCATTGATTCTAATTTCAGAGAAAAATCCCACCTATTCAATTCACAGTATCACAGTCTCCTGGGGAAGCTTGGTAGGCTTGATGGGAGTTATGGCATCATGACAAAGTCTTCCACCACACTGTCCTGCCAGCAGCTGCAGGATGTCATAGCAAACCAGTGAATTCTACCACCATGAGCATTATGTCTATCCTTTGCTGGAAGGTGAGTCCCTTGACCAGAAGCAATGCTATTTGAATACCATGATGGCAGATCAAACATTCTATACGTCCATGGATGGTAATTTATCACAATCATTGCATGCAAGGAAGGTGTATATATAGGAAATGAGAATTCCAGTAAGAACAAATACTGCTCTATGACAAAAGTGATCCAAAGAAATATATCCACCATCATTAGCTTCTATCACTCTGGAAAACAGTACCCTATCAGCCACCACTACTCATCTCTTTGGTCAGCTGACTGGGCAATCAGCAATGGCCATAGCTGGGTCAGCATGGCGAGTCAGTCATGCTTTCGAAGCCATGCATAGTCCCCACCCAGTGGTTCATGGCCATTTTGCACATGGCTCCATTGTGTAAGAACAGGAGTGGCATGGGTAAAAGGATGATTTCTAGCCACAAAAAAGAGCAATCTTTTCACTTAATTACAAACATCATCCTCCACTCAGGTTATCTTTTGGTTTTGTGCCCACTCAGCAAGTTCTACCACCTACCTCATCCCCAATTTCCTTGTGACCAATTTTCCAGTCATGCCTCTTCTAAGTCCCCTAACCAGCTAGCCAAACAATTCACACAAGAGCTCATACATCTATAAAGTCACTCAACTGGCCCCTTCTCCCTGTAAGCCAACCAACAGAGACACTGCTCAATGTTCTGCCCACCTAGAGAATTTCCCTTTACCAGCGTCCTTTCAAGGTCATCCTAGTACAGAGTCAAAGTGCTACAACTATCTACTCTTACATGGTGCCTGAATATCACACAGAAGGTTCTGTAAAGCAGGCCCCAGTTTCTTCTTCTGTCAGCTGATCACAGAAAACTTACTCTAAAGCCACAGGTATGGAATGAGAAGAATAAGAGTGCGACAGGACTTCAGACCATAGGCATTTGGGCTATTTCTTATAACTTACTTGTTCCTCTCTTTACTACTGGGAAGCATGTATAATCTCATCTGAATATTTGAGAGGTATTGAATTTTTGAAATCTATTTTGAGATTCTATCGTTTTAGATTTTCAGAGGAATAGGAGTAGAAAGAATCATCAAGAATAAAGATTAACAGAGTTTTAATCTCACATCCTATTATTATTTTCCAATTTCACCAAAACCTCATTTTTTCAGACTAGTGTTCAATTGAAATCCTCTTAATGCTCATGAGCTTTTTGTGGCAACATGGCAAAACGTCTAAGAATTACAAAGACCTAAGTTTGATATTTGCCAATACCATTGCTGAAGTCTTGGCAATTAAATCTCTAGGCCTCCTGTAAATTTGGGTCTTACGCATAACTCTTAATCTACCTTCTGAGAGTACAGGGTAGATTTTGAGTGTTCTCACCACAAAAATGATAATAATCTGCGATATATATGTTAGCTAGATTTAACCACTCTATGTGTAAAATATGTTGTACTTGATAAGTATGTATCATTTTACCTGTAGATTTTTATAAATATGTTGATTAAAAATGGAGGGAATACTACCTATGAGATACTGAATGGGCTCTAAGAAAATGAGTTCAATCAGGGAAAAGCCTTTTACAGGTAATGTTTATATTTGAACAAGAGCTTAGGATTTTTGTTTTTTTTTTCTTTAGAAATTTTATTTAAATATACAGAAAATAGTTATGGATGGCAAAACGTGCTATTTATCCTGTATTTTTTATTTTTGTAATTTTTTTATTCTTTTATTATTTAAAAGGTGATGTACAGAGAGATTACAAGAACATGTCAGGTAATGAGTACATTTCTTTTTAGACAATGACACCCCTTCGGCAAGCTCTCTCCCTGTGTTTTCTTCCATTCCCCCCACACAAGTTATATACTTAATTTTCAACATAGTGTCTAGTGAGTATGTCTCTGTTTCTTTCATGGTTTTGAGCATCACAGTTATTGATAGCATGTCTGAACCTGCTTCCTGGCTCTCCCATTGCACTCCTTGATCCCAATCATTCTACAACACCACAGTAATCAAGGGGATCTTTCTAAAACATGGCACATCACTTTTCTAGCTAAAACTTTCCAATGTGTTCTTAGAATATTTGAAATTAAGTCTAAACTTTCTACTATGGTTAATAAAACTACACACAACTTCTTTTATGACTCTATATCAGTTTTCTTTTAGGCTAGATAAAGTGTGAAGTACCCTGCACACACACACACATACACACACACACACACACATACACACACACACACACACAACTCCTTTAGTTCTTACAAGAAAGTTTGAGAAGGTTGGCTGAAAGAGAGAAAAAAGCTGAGGAATTAAGATTAACAAACCTTCCCTAGAGCACCTAATTAGTAAGGCTTGCAACTGCTTCACACCCAGTTTTCAACAATATCTAGCACTTACTACATATCTTCTGCTAGACACTGAATGAATGTCTTTATATAAAGGTAACCACTTAATAGGACATATGCCACATGATGATATTATTATTCTCAAATGGAGAAAAAAGCTTGGACTCAAAGAAGTTAAGTAACTGGATTAAGTCACAGAAGTAGGAAATGGCAAGGCTGGAGTTTAAATAAACCCAGGACAGTCCCACTTCATACTGCTAACCCTAAGCATTTCCTCCTCCACATCCTCCTGCTCTTCCTCTTCCTATTATGCCAGTCCTGGAGCTCAAGCTCATAGCCTGGGAACTGTCCCTGGGCTTATTTTGAAGAGCTTAGGTTTTTTAATACATTTTTAGCAAGTTTACTTAGGCTCATCTACCCTCCCATTGCAAAATGAAAAAGTTCATATTATTCTGTATGAGTCAGTACTTTGCTGAGATAAATTTTTTCAATACCATCTGTTTCATCAAATAAAATTCCTACTCTACATGAAAGATCAGCTATTGTATCATTCATAACATCTGTACAAATACAATTTCGAGATATGTAAGGGGATTGGAAATTTTTATCTTTCATATATTATGTTCCTACAGCTTGTTTTATGCTGTATTTTGGAGTCCAACTGGAAGATAAATCTTTGCCCCTCTGTCTGAAGTAGTTTCACGTACAACCCGTTTATGATTATAACTCTGTTGTAGTTCCTATCTCTTATATTTTTAGAGTTTTAACTCATTCCATGTTTGAAACCAAAAGACAATCGCTGTGCTATTTGTCTATGAAAGGTGATTGTGCACAGTTTAACATTTGGCAAGCAAACGAGAACCATGACTATTTCTGTTAACATAGGAGGAATCCCCATCAGGGAAGTGACTTCAACTGAAAGGAAATATTTGGATAGGAGGAAGAGGGAAGAAAAGAAAAAGAGCAAATAAAACTTGTCAAGGGACCACTGTGTTGGGAGCCTTTTCTCTAGACTCGGTGCATTGAAAAACTCCATTATGGAGGTATCATTCACATTCACACACGAGCAAAACAGTATCAAAGACTATTATTCCACACCACAGCTAATATGGTGAAGAGGGGAATGGATCCCAGCTGTCTCCTCCATGAAATTGTGCAGCTTTCAGACTGAAGCTAAGTGGACAGCATATCTACTCTGTTGCATAGTGGAGAGGGAAAGAAATGAGTCCCAGATTGGATAGTGAAGAGTGCCAACTTCAGAAAAGAACCACTGAAGGAGGGTGGGGAGAGAGGAGAGATGAGGTGCAACAGTTATCACCAGCACAAAGGAGGAAAGATAATTTCAAAGGAAGGGTACTTGAGAATGGTCAGCATTAGGAAGTTCAATCAATAAAAGAACAGGCTCTCCACCTGCTAATGCAATCACCATTAACCCAAAAAAGCATACAAATCATCATTAATGCCTTCTTCTCCCTCACCAATTAGTAGCAGGGTTCAAATGAATTCCCTTGCCAGGCCTTCCTTTCCATCCTTTCTGCCCTCACTCTACTTCAAACTTTTACTCCCCAGCTGAGAAACTTGTAGCCTGGTCTTATGGTTTCTAGGTGGTGCCCTGGATTCACCCAGCTTCTTCTCTTCAAAATAGTTTCATGTGACTCTTCTGTGCAGAGTTCAAAAGGGATTTCCCCCCACACCCCTGTCACAAATCCAGTATTTTTCCAGTCTTTACACTCTCTAGACACCTTTTTACTTTTAAGCCGCTGTCCCATACGACACTAACTAACCCTATGAGCTTTATCTGCTTGACTTGATCAGTGGCTGTGAACTACTTGCTCTCTGACCTTTATTCTATCTGTACCTCAGTTTATCAGCTGCAAACATGGAAATAAATTTTTTTAAGAAAAAATAGTGCTTATCCCCTATAATTAGAGAATAAAACATGCAAAACTCTTGAAATAGTGCCTGACTGCACTATTGAATAAGCACTCAATGAATTTTAGTTATAATTGTATTAACTTTATGATTTTATAATTAACTTTTCAGCTAAATGTCATACAAAAACCCCCAACAACAACAAATAGGAAACAGTGTATTGGTACCACGTAACATTTAGCCTCCACGTTATGCTTTTAGCCACTTTGCCATGATCCCAACAAACTGCCCAAGTTCTGCCTCTAAAAGGCTCTCCATGTATTCTGACTATCTACTCTGAAGAGCCTGTCATACTTAAATGACTGATTCCTAAATATAGTCATTCTAAATCCAATCACTACCCTTTCAGAAGCGTTGTCGCTGAACTCTTTCTGAGAGCAATGGCCTACCAATTTGGAATATTTTTACTTTTTGTGTAATGCTTATTAATTTATTGCTTGTAATTTTTTTTGCCAGTCCTGGGGCTTGAACTCAGGGACCTGGGCACTGTCACTGAGCTTCTTTTGCAGAAGGCTAGCATGCCAAGAGTTGAGCCACAGCATTACTTCTGGCTTTTTCTGTTTATGTGGTACTGAAGAATCGAACCCAGGGCTTCGTGCATGCTAGGCAAGCACTATACCACTAAGCCACATTCCCAGCCCTGATTGCTTTGGTAAACTTTTAAACTACTATATTTTCCTATCACTTTTAAGTCTACAAATCACTTTGAAATCCATCTGCTCCTTAGGTTTCATTTCCCTGACTATGATTGCCTGCCCCAGGTGGCAGGAACTGAGATTTTGCTTGTCTATGTAACTCTGCCCTGCCAGGTCACTGCCAGGGAGCAGATTCCTAAACACAGGCGCATGAAGGGCATGGATTGTCCTATGCACACAGCTTCACCGTCACTGAAGAAAGAAACAAACTACTTTTCAAGTAAGAAAAAAAGTCAATTAAGGTTTTTAAGGATCTCACTTTTCCTCCAAGAAATAACTTTCCAACTTTCTAGCAAATCTCTTTTTATTTCAAATACCTGATGCTGCAAACGGTCATCTCTGTCTTGATACATCTTAATGGCTAGCAAAGTGTGGGGAGGGGTAGTTGCCATAGTGACCAAGAGAAATGCCTGTAGACAGACAATTTCTGTCACTGAGACAGAAGAGTATTTCCTGTTCATCCATCTCTAGTTTGATTTAGTATAGTAAAGCTCCAAGGCAAAGTCGATTCATTTCAATTACAGAAGACATTGCTCTGGTTCTGACTCCGCAGGAATGGTACCAGTAATGTGTCACCAACACTTGACAATGGCTCAGTCTCAGCAATAGTTTGACAAAAGAAGAATCTCACCATTTGTTGACTGACACCAGTAGAGTCACATCAGTAATCAATAACAGTTCAGTCTCACTCATATTTTTGTGTGCCTTAGGACTGGAGTTAAGATTGCCACAGAAATGAAATCAACTATGAAAGATATTCATTTGTAATTCTAAGTGCTTGCATTCACATAAACAATTATTTAACATGTACACAGGCCAGTAGTTACTACCTATTTCCATTATTCATCATTTTCTCTGGCACCTTTCATCACTTAATCCCATTTTTTCCAAAATTAAAATTTAATGAGGCAACTTCAGTCTGGTTTGGGCAATGACACCATTCACTGGGAGACACAGGAGAAGAAGATGGGTCGGGGAGTGAGGTTAAATTCATCCTGAGCCATTCTAGATTTATAATGCCCAGCTAGACTTGTGTGCTGTTGGCCAAATTCTTCTAAAAAGCTATCCCATTAAGCCCAGCACAAGGTCGACTAATGCCTTCTGGCTTCTGTGAGTCTGAGGTTCGTATCTCTGATATTAGATAATCCATTTCACTGGATGCTACAGAGACCATTCTTTTGCAGAGGAAAACGAGTATTTTCCAACTTCAAAATAGACTTGCTAAAAGGTAGATTTCTAATTTCTAGTTAGGCGATTTATAATGTCTTCTTGTAATAAGGCATATGTGAAGTAGGTTCAGATCCAGGTCTATGGATCATGCTCTTGTTCAAACACACTTGATATTTACAATGTCAACCATGTCACCAAGATGGGGGGAAAATCATGGTTTAGTATGCTGAGAAAAGTTGACTCACTGATCATCCCAGGATTTAATCAGAAAATGCTCAAGATTTCAAGGCAAATATGAGCTGTAGCTGCTCATCTCTCCTAGTTCTAATCTATTACCCTATTTGGTACCATTAGAGAACCGGAGCAGAGCATTCAACACAACCTAACATGTCAGACTAGACAACTTGTATGCAATAAAAAAGGCCAAAGGCAGATTTAAACATCAAATGACCCCATTTTCTTCAAACACATTGACACTGATTTCTCTTTAGTCTTTTTCAACAATGATATTGTCTTTATACATGATTATTACAATAAATTCATACCAAATCAATAAATTCTTACACTTGCATGAGATTTTTGTTTTTGTTTGTCCTGGGACTTGAACTCTGGGCACTGTCCCAAGCAACTTTTGCTCAAGGCTGGCATTCTACCACATGAGCCACAGTGCCATTTCCAGATTTTTCTGAGTAGTTTATTGGAGATAAGAGTCTCATAAGCTTTCTTGCCCCAAGTAGCTTCAAACTGCAATCCTCACATCTCACCCTCCTGAGAAGCTAGGGTTACAGGCATTGATTCCTGGGTCCTACCTTTGCCTATGTTTCTTTGCTGTGGTGTATACGTTAAAGAACAGGAAGTTCTAATGTTTCTTACTATCAGTGGAACTATGTTGAAAACTTAGAAATAACTTGAGAATAACAACATTAGGATTCATCGCCATGATGTGGCAAAGGCATGGGAGGTTTAGAAATCTTCACATGTGATAGACAGACTCTTCTGAAGAGACAATGCCCCTATTAAACTTATGGCTTCTAATGTGTTACCTCCAACATCCTAAAAATATCCCAGAGACTTTTATGTTCTTGGTACTAAAGTTTGTAAGATATGGTGAACAGAGGATGTTGTCCTAATGACCTAGGACTAGATTTCATAACTACATAGATGCCCTCATACTAATTAATATGATCATCTTAACTACCATCTGAAACAGTATTCATTGTTGAGGAGAAAAAAACCACAGGCTATTCTCAGCCACAGAACATGACCAAAAATTGTGGATACACATTTCTTTCTGTATAGCTGAATTGCATGTCATCGTCTGATGAAAACCAACCCAAAATTACAGTTATAATCTAGTTATAATGTCAAGCCAGACTCTGGACAACCTGCTTCTGGAAGTCCTCTCCAGGCTTGTATGGCCCGTGCCTTTGTCAGATTAAGTGCATGGCCCACATCTGAGGTCATCCTAAATCTCATGATGGAGAAGAACAAACTCAAATACTCAACTACATCTAGTTTAATTGGCTGTGAACTTCCATAGGGTTTGGGATTATTGTGTTTGGGGGATGAGAATTTTAGGGGATTAACAATATTTGAAAAACACAGTCATTTTTTCCAAATATAATATCAGAAAAACCTCCATTTGGGTTGGCCTAGCATGCTCAAGACCCTGGGTTTGATTCCCAGTGCTGCAAGAAAAGAATAAGAGGGCTGGGGATATGGCCTAGTGGCAAGAGTGCTTGCCTCGTGTACATGAGGCCCTGGGTTCGATTCCTCAGCACCACATATACAGAAAATGGCCAGAAGTGGCGCTGTGGCTCAAGTGGCAGAGTGCTAGCCTTGAGCAGGAAGAAGCCAGGGACAGTGCTCAGGCCCTGAGTTCATGGCCTAGGACTGGCCAAAAAGAAAAAAAAAAAAGAAAAAGAAGAAAGCTGGAGAGGGGGAGAGAAGGTAACAGAAGAGGGGCAAGGGGAAAGAGAGGGAGAGAAAGGGGAAGGGACAAGAGAAGGAGGGGAGAGGAATAGGAAAGGAAGGAAGGGAGAAGGGGATGGGAAGACAAAGGAGAGGTGAAGAGAAGGAGAGAGAAGAGGGGGAAGATGAAACACACTCCCAATTCTTTTGTCACTCAGTGACAAACACAATCAAATTCTCATCCCTATACCTGGGAAAATAAGGAAATGCAATGAAGCTGGGTATTGGGGCACCGGGGCTCACATTTCAGACCCAGTGACTCCAGACTCTGAGACAGAAGAATTGATTGAGCACTTTGCCTTAATACCAGCCAAGGCAACACAGCCAGACCCTGCCTTCCAGTATAATTTCTACTCATTAAAAATGAAGTCTAATATACAAGTCAAATTAAATCCTCTAGCGACCTTAAAGGTAAGTCGTAGCTAACAAACAAACAACCTATTTCAATTCAGAACAGTAAATGTTCTTTATTCATGTGGATTTGTAAAGATCTAGTAATCTGAAGACCACCACAAAATAAGGAAACTAGAGAAAAGCTCAAAAAAAAAAATGTTCACAGTGTTCTTGACCAAACTAAATAAAATCCCATTGTAATTTTCAGCATAAGAAAACGTTTAATTCTTTGCTCTTTTTCTTGAGTCAGCATAACTTCCTGTATCTGCCTTATGGATAGCATTGGATGAGCCAGCCTAAGAGAACTGGAGTCCTGTTCTTACTGTTCATCTGCTGTTTGGATCTAGCCCATTGTGACTTTAATTATTTCTGACACAAATTCATCAAGATCACTTCATTAGTAACGGAAAAACTGTACATGGAACAAGAAATTATTTCGGGGAAAAATCTAAAACTTTCAAATGTTGAAATTATTTCGCCATAAAATTTGGACTGCAATTAAGTTGTCACACTGATTGAAAATTCACTTCGGAGCATTTTTTTTCCAGAAAAAAAAAGCTTTTCTATCTGTAACATATTACAAGGAGAACACGCAACAATACAGAGGAAATAGCATCAGCATCAAGATATTTGGGTGACTAAAGAACATCTGCAATAATTTTAGCATTTACCGTTTTCCTTTGATTTCTCTGCAGAGAAAATACTTCATTATACAAAATAACTCTGCTAGAAAAAGAATGTATGCCCACATCCTCATGATTCCTACGTATGTAGTAATACATACATATATATGTATATATATGTATAAATATATATGTGTGTATATATATATATATATATATATATTTCATACCGTAAAGTATGGCTGTTGAGGTGGAAAGCAATGTCTAGTATCCAAGAATGCAAAGCGAGCAAAACAAGCCACTGTTATGCATGGACATAGACCACCTCTCCATAACACACAAGATACCTGTTCTGGAATTTCTTCTTGTTAAGTAAGCTGTTTCATTAAAGAATAAGAAAAAATAATTTTTTACTGCTTTTCAATTAACCTGTATGAGCTATTTCTCAAAAACTAACAAAATATGCTAGGCACCATTGGCTCATGCTTACACTCCAGCTACCGAGGAGGCTGAGAGCTGAGGGTTGCCGTTTGAAGCCAGCCCTACCAGTAAGACTGTGAGCCTGTTATCACCAAGTAACCAGTCAAAAAAAAAGCCTCTGAGTAGAGCTGTGGCTCATGTGGTAGAGCACTAATCTTGATTTTAAAAAAGTAAAAATTCAGACCACTCCCAGGCCCTGAATTCAAGCACCCAACAGGCACAACATACTCTAAAATGAAACATGTAAAGATACACGCAAACCTAATTCAATAATTAATGAAACAGAAAAAGACTCAGGGTCCATCATGATACTCTAGTATGAATGAGCAAAGTTGAGTAAATGCTAAACATGGCGTGCTTTCCCTGCTCAGGCGAGGCCAGCCAGGTTTTAGTAAGGTTCCACAATGAATGAGGCCCCACAGGACTCCTGCCCTTACAAGGAGACCATTTTCCACCAGAGTGGGACCTTCCTGGAAGTGACCACCTTCCCCTGAAACCATGTCTATCCTCAGCCGAAGCCTTGGGAGGCAAGTTCCTCTGTTGGAACTTTCTGGAGAATGGAGCCAAGTTCTTTTTCTGGACAGCTCGAGAATTTGAGGATATTTGGATACTTCTCCACTCTGAAGCTTCTTTGCAGTTATCCTACTCATATTTATACCATATGGCACCAATGAGACGCTCAAGTAAACATTCTTTGCACACCATTTTACTAACTCAGTTCTTTAGTATTTATTAAGACTAACATGGGCTGGGCACTGGAAAACCTGTAGCATACAATTCTTTCATTAAAACTTTGACTCTGAAGACCATAATAACATACCTCTTAACTAGCGTCATTCTATGGCAGTGATTATAGACTTAATTCCTTAGATGCTGTATTAGTTCTAGAGAGCTCCATGCAGTATTGCTAATCATCAAGAGGCGCTTCTCTTTCTATTTTTGATGGAGTAGGTAACTTAGGCTGGAAGCACTTAAAGACCTTCCAATCCTAAACTACTCATTAACAGTGGAGCCAGACTTTCCAACAATTCTGATCCTCCAACTGAGTCCTTTCTACTGGCTACACCAATGCTACCTAAGTGGGGGGAAATAACCAGCATACTATTTTAGACACATTATGAATATGGCACTATTTATGTTACTGGTATTTACTCCAAAACATTTAAGTGCAAAAATCTTTAAGAACATGGATAAGCAGTGCTGATTTGTAAAAATTTAATGAAGGTCATTAAAAATAATGCTGGCTGCTAGAAAAAATTGGAAGAGAAAATGCCGAGTGTACCAAATCCTACTTTACCTAGCTGAAACTAACTCTTTTGAACGTATTTTCTCTGACCTAAGTGTCTATTCAAGAGCATAGTCTTTCCCTTGCTAAAATAAATTAGGTGAGTGGAGCTCTTGCATTTAGTGATAAAGCACACCCAGGAGACCAACTATGTCTACTTCAACACTGTACTCACCGTAATGTGAAAATCCCACCTACCATCTTGGATTTTTTCTTTGGAGGGCAACATTTACTAAACCTCTGTAGTTAATTATATTAAATAGTACTGTCACATCATATACTATGAACTTTGCAGAAGAGAAATTTGACCAGTGTCTTTCAAGGGAGTACATTTATTTATATATATAATTATTTTCAAACCTTCACAACATAGTTACTCTGCATGCTGATTTCCTTTCTATTTCACATTATAAGATCGAACATTGAGAGTCTGGGGGAAAATTATTTAACTTTTACAATATTTGTACTGAATTTTATATTAATAAAAAGGGGAAAATCATCTCAAAATTCGAACAACGTTTTTACTGCAAACACTACTTGCAGAAAAAGAGCTCTTCAATTTAGCACCTTTTAAAAGAGATTTTATAAATGATGATACAGTATGTTAAATTAATCCTTCTTTTACTCTCGCATTCCCTGCCCTCTCAACCCCTATTATTCAATAGCTTTCACTGAGTTTTGTTTTGCCATCTTCATTCTCAGATGCAATATGTTTCAGTATTGTTCAACCTGTAAAATTCTCTACCCACACGTGGGGTACTTTGTACATATCTTTTAAGGATAAGAAAGCTGAGGCAAGTCATGAGGCTAGGAGAGATGGGGAGAATGAAGGTAGGGGATGCATTGTACTCAACTGATATGGTGAATACAACTCCTTTGTACAAAGACTTCAAGATTTAAAAAAAATAGAATTACAGTATCTCCATTTAACAAAATATAACAGAATGTAAACTTCTGTGTCCTATTATTAAAATAAATTGTTTTACAAGGCCAAATTTGAAGGCAAGAATGACATTTGGAAGTCCTTGAACCCAACCCCATTATCTAATAGATATAGACAATAGAGGTATCTGCTAGAATGAACCAAATCACCTCCTATTGGAACACGAGTTCATTGAGATCTGTTTCCCAACTCTCCATAGAACTCTGATACAAATGTGCTATAGAGGAAGACACAAGGGAGACAGACCAGCTCAGAAACAAACTGCATGTGAATTATGTGGCATTATTAGGAAGAGCAATATAACCAGTACTAGCACAGCTTCTGATCTACCTGGAGGATTTAAGAGAGTGCTTATCATTTCAACTTGACGTCTGTGTAGGTCATTAAGGCTGGGTAGCAATTTGACAGGCAGACAAGAATGGGGAAGATTCCAGGAAGAAGAGACAGAGACAGAAAAGCAGGAAGAAAACAAGTTTCTAGAAACCAGGAATTCCTATTGCTGAATGCTATAAGTATTAGGAAAATTTTAAAAAGGCTGGGGTCAACTTGGGCTCCTTCCATAAGGCAGTGGAGAAGAGGTATTTAAGCATAAGATCTACATTTTAGAAGTGTCCCAATGTGCAGGGTGCTGGTGGCTCATGCCTGTCTGTCATCCTAGCTACTCAGGAGGCTGAGCTTTGAGGATCATGGTTTAATGCCAATGAGGACAAGAATGTCTCTTAAAGAGTCTCATCTCCAGTTAACTACAAAACAAAAAGGAAAACAAACACCTGGATGTGGCAGTGTGGTTCACAGTAACAGAGGACTAGCCTTGAAAAGAAAGGAAGAAGGGCTGGGAATATGGCCTAGTGGTAGAGTGCTTGCCTTGTATACATGAAACCATGGGTTCGGTTCCTCAGCACCACATACATAGAAAAAAGCAAAAAGTGGAGCAATGGCTCAAGTGGTAGTGTGGAGGCCTTGAGCAAAAAAAAAAAACTGCGGGCAACTTTGCTCAGGACCTGAGTCCAGGACTGGCAAAGGAACGAGGGAAGGAAGGAAGGAAGGAAGGAAGGAAGGAAGGAAGGAAGGAAGGAAGGAAGGAAGGAAGGAAGGAAAGATAAAAGAAAGAGAGTAAGTGAGAGAGAGAGGAAGAGAGTGAATGAACTCAGGGACAGCACCTGCATTCATGCAACACAAACAATAACAAAAACAAAGAATCAACAAAGTGCTAGTTTTCCAATAAGAGATTAAACATTTGTTAGAAATATATTCCTTACTTATTTTTTAAAAGCCCCTCGCATTTGAATTTTTAAATTTAGCTCAAATGAGCAAAGCATCAGGCAGAACTTCATAGGTCGTATTTCAGAAGATCACATTGGCACTGAACTAAATTGAGCTCCTATATCATCATCAGTATAGAGAAAAGGAGTCTAACCTTACATTTCTTTTTTTTTCAGAAAATAGAAAATGCTGTCAAGATGATATCCTCTCAAATAATTGTTACTTCTAAATAGGCATAATTAGTTGGTTGAGACCAGTCATGATTGACCTAGTAGTTTTCAATGTTATCAAAAGTTCTAAAGGCCATCTTTTATCAGCAAACTTTTTTTAGAATAATCCTCACAGCTACCATGTGCCTTATAATTAGAAAGACACCATCACCTCAACTTGGAGTAGCCAGCAGCCTCTCTATGTGTTTTCCTTTTCTTTTTTTTTAATAATTACTTATTTATTGTCAAAGTGATGTACAGATGGGTTACAGTTTCATACATTAGGCTATGTTTTCTTATATGCAAATTATGATTTCAACACTTACCCGATCTAATATTCAGGTTGTTCTAGCAATGAAATGAGATAATTAATGTAAGATCAATTAACAGCAATTTTTATAAAGCTGAGCTGTATGAAAGCTCAGACCTCATTTTTGGATCCTCAGTATTCATAGCAACTAGGACCATACAACTCATTAAATTGTGTTTTACATCATACTTCCTCATATACATATTGGGCCATCTTATTTTTTTAATTGTCATTTCAAGGGTTCTACTCATCTATTTTTTAAAAAAATCCTCATGACCAAAATGTGCCCTCTAATTCTCTAATTCTGTAGGAATAATGTAGTTTGCTGCATACAAATTACTGTCATCACATATTTCTAAGCTGTGTACATTGAACATAACAAAACAGGTTAAAATTAAAACACATGATTTAGCCAGGCACCTGGGGCTCATGCCTGTAAACCTGGTTACTCAGCAAGCTGAGATCCAGAGGATCAGGGTTCAAAGCCAGCCCAAGCAGTAAAGTCCAAAAGACTCCATCTCCAATTAACCAGTGAAATGCTGGGCTAGATGTGTAAGTGGCAAAGTAGCAGCTGAGCGGGCATACATGGCAGGATGAAGCCTTGAATTCAAACCTTGTTACTAGAGGTGGTGTGAGAAGAGAGGAGAGGAGAGAGGAGGAGAAGGGACGGAAGGGGAGGGGATGGAAGGGGAGAAGAGAGGAGGGGAGGGGAGGAGAAGAGAGGAGAGGAGAGGAGAGGGGACAGGAAGGGAGGGGAGGGAAGGGGAGGAGAGGAGAGGAGAAGAGAGGAGAGGAGAGGAGAAGAGAAGAGAGAGTGCCCAATACATGGTTTAATAAGATTCTAATAGTTCAGGACTTATTTTTGTAGCTTTAGACTGATTTACAGAAGGAAAAGGCTTTTCACAAGTGAATGAACAATTATAGAAAGCAAATTGCTGTCTTCCACATAATAAACACATAAACATATTTCCATGTAATATTTTACATCAACATGACTGTTTACCTAGAAAATATGTCAAAATACTTGACTTAGGAAAAACAGTCCATCACTTAAAATATTGTAAATTATCTTTCCAATCAGATTTTAAAACAAAAAAAAAATAGCTGCTAAGTGCCAGTGGCTCACACCTGTAATCCTAACTTCTCAGGAGTCTATGAGCTGAGAATCACAGCTCAAAGCCAGCCAGGCAGGAAAGTTTGTGAGACTCATCTCCAAATAACTACCAAAAAAACTGGAAGTGGACCTATGGTTCGAATGGTAGACTACTAGTCTTGAGCACAAAAGTACAAGGACAGCATCCAGGCCCTGAGTTCAAGCCTCAGGACTGGCACAATGAACAATTCATAAATAGACCCAAGATGTTAGAATGGCAATGTGGCTTAGCAGCAGAGTGCTTGCCTAGCATGCATGAAGCCCTGGGTTCCATTCCTCCCCACCACATAAACAGAAAAAGCTGGAAGTAGTGCTGTGGCTCAAATAGTAGTGTGCTAGCCTTGAACAAAAGCATCTCAGGGACAGTGCTAAGGCTTTGATTTCAAGCCTCAGAACTGGCAAAAAAAACCACAACATTACATTAAGTATATGTATATAAGCCCCTGGAAATACTACTGGGAAACCATATTATATATATAATCTGAAAATAATTACTAAATGAATTAAGTTAGCGTAATGAATATTTAATTAGGTCAAGAACCTAAATGCTTGCATACAGTACTTAGAAATTTTCTAAGCACACTCTGCTGTGAATCTGTTTTATAATGTTGTACAATAATATGGTAATACTATCATAATATTATAGCTGATTAATATTCTCTATGAATTTTTTAGTAAGTGCCACCACAGTAGAGCAGCTAAATAAATATTACCACAATTAATTGAGACCATGAGTGACAGGTGATTGAACTGCTCTTTGTGTTTAAATTACAAAATGAGTTTTCACACAGAAGGAGAAGGGATGGAATCACGGGACGGGCCCGGAGAAGTTATCTACCAACTCTTTCCAAGTGACTATGTTAGGAATTATAAACATAGCCAAAAAAACAGGAGAGGAAGTAAAAATCAACCTCCCCCCACCATCAAGGCCTTAGGAATCGAGTGCTGCATATTGTGTAATGATTGAGTATTGTGTAATGAACCCCATGGAATAAGCCATGTGCCCTTGGCCCTGAGAAAGACCCCTGTGAGCTCTTCCCAGGGACCATAATCCTGGCATTCCTTTCAACCTTGACAAGGAACCGGCCTTGAACTGACAGCAATCTGTCACATGGTTGTCATCTCCAACCACATTTCCTCAGACCTTTCACAGGGTTGAGTTCGAGATGACCAACCCTATTGTAACAAAAAGATCAGTGTGTCCAGGCCCAAAGCAAGACAGAGATGTGTGATGCCCTTTGTAACATCTGACCACCCAAGAGAAAGACCGTGAATGAGACCAACAACAGAATCCGCAGAGGAGCCTGAGGGAATAGAAGCTGACCAGAGACCAGATCTGCCTCTGCTCCCAAACAAGTGGTCTTTATGGCAAAAGTTATTTTTCAAAAAAGTCATGATGATTCTGTCTCCTGTATTCTATTAAAAAATTCCAAGAAATACCCATTTTTATTCAATCCCAGGCAAAATTTCACATAGCCTGGAATGTCAAGCTGATCTCCAGAAAGTTTATTTAAAAGGCCAGTCATGCATAAGGGATGTACAGTAATAATGGGCATAGATGTTGGCCACCCATCAATCTACTAACAAAATGCCAAAAGACTTTGTACAGCGCCTTGAGCAAGTAGTCATGGGACTGTTTCCTTTCCCTTCCTTCAACATTTCCTTCAACACACTGGGGAAAATACAGATCCATCTCTTCTTTCCTCCATATACCCTGCTTCTCCACACACCTGCTAACATCGCAATGTCATTATAAGTTCTCACAGATGATCAACTGTCAACAAAATACTTTGCGTGTGCCTAGCACAGGCTTGACACATAATTGGTACTTAAGATTGTACTTATCGTGTGAGTCTTTTTGGAGGGATGGGTGCATTTCTTACACAAGCGTGTTTTATTGAACGTGCTGAGCAAGAAACATCCCATTTTAAAAAGTCAGCAAGATCTCAAAAGACTAGAATAAGCTAAGGAAGGGAACATTCTGGACTTTAGAAGTTGTTTCAAGATGGAAGTTAGTTAAGTGTGGTCTAGGCAAGAACTGATCTCTACTACTAACTGCTGAATTCTATCAAGGATGATGACGCCAGCAAATAAAAGGAAATTATGTGACACAACTATGTGTGTGGTGGAGGACTTCTTATTTTCAATAGAGATTTATTCCCTACTCACTTCCACTCTTGGACCAGAGTTCTGTTTGGTAAGAGAAATGAACTACCATATATTAGCAAACATTGTCAACATTTCCTCAATATGGTGTCTCACCCAAAATTCTTCTTTATCAGGCAGATTTTCTGTTTTCGTGGCTTGCCACCCTCTAGAATGGTCCTTCTTTGCCAATATTTCCTCTAAAACTCAACAAAAATGCCATGTGGATGATTCAAACCTTGCCTTGCACAATAGAACTAACACCTGCCATGCTCCTGGAATGACACTTTGAGCCCAACAATACCCATGGCCTTCATTTTCGTACCTTTCCATTCACCCTTCCGAAAAGGATGCCTGGCGATGTCAAAAGGATGAGAACATCTGTATTCTCAAGTGCCATTACATTCAATTAGACAGGAACTCAAGTATAATATCCTTGATCATCACCCATTCATAGTAATTTAGAGCTTTTCTTTTGAGTCTAAAGTTGCAACAGTCGTTGCAAGATAATCAGCCTGATTGAAAGACAGAAGGCTAAAAAGGGGCAAAACAGAACTGGGAAAGGAGCAATCTTAACCAACTTATTCAGTTTTGAAATTTTTTAATTGACTCTTCTGAAAGAGTTAGCAGCCAATATATATTTGGCCTACAGGTAAATATTAGAACACTATCCCAGGAGAACTTAGGTTTCATATGTCTCCAATGACAAATAAAAAGGCTTGGAAATTATTAACAAATAGGTCACAAGAAAATTTCAGCCAGGCATTAGTTGTTCACTCCAGTACATTTAGCTATTCACGAGCTTGAGGTCTGATGATCACAGATCAACAGCTAGTCTGAGCAGGAAAGTCCGTGAGACTCTTATGTCCAATTAACCACCACAAAAGCACAAGTGGCACTGTGGCTCAAAGTGATAGAGTACTGGACTTGAACAAAACAGCTCAGAGAGAATCCCACCCCGAGTTCAAATCCTATGACTGACAAAAAAAAAAAGGACAAAAGAAAATTTCACTCAGTAGTAAACACCTTAGGGTCCTTTCAGAAAACCCAATTCAGACAGCATTTCTACATATCAGCTTCTGATTTCACAGTCCAGCCCATGAATTTTCTGGCCCAGTTATTATTGTATTATTATAGTTACTGTATGACTTGCATGTGAATGTATTTCTCATCTTTGACCATTGAAATATGTGCTATTATTTCAATGAGCTTAAGCTGAATCAACATACAAGGTCAGGCCACACTTCTACAGCACAGTAATAGTTCTTGATCCATATAATTTTAAAGCCCTATAATCTATGAGTCCTAGCGCATACACCTATGTGACTTTAGAAATGTTCAGTGATTGGATCCTCTCTAGCATTCACATTTCCTAGATGTTTAAATGGAATATTAAAATAAGAACGTTTTGGCAGCCTCCAAGAAAAAAGGTTGAGTGCCTCAGGGTATTAATTTTTATTGAATTGAGCCCTTTAATTGCTTGGGAAATGTTTTATAGGCTTTTCCTTTGACGGTTCTATTGAAAGATCCATATAACAGCTCCTGTGGTATTTCTGAAGGACCAAGTAAAATATTAAATATATGGGAGATGCATTTATTTTATTTTCTAGTTTTATAACCTTTAACTAAAATTTTTTGTTAGTATATACCAATTGTGTCAAGGGGATACATTGTGATACTTCCATGTATAACATTCATTGCTGAAATTTGTCCTCGATTACTCTTTCATATCTGTTTCTCAATTTTTATTTTTATTATTTTAATTTACTTTTCTTGTAAAGTACAAAGGGGTTATAGTAATATAGGTCATGTACTGAGTACATTTCTTTTTGAACAAAGTGACCTCTTCCTTCATTTACTCCCCCATGCCCTCCCCCCTGCCTCAAACCATCCCCAAGTTATACAGATTAATTTTCAGCACAATGTATCTTATGAGTTTCCCTCCTCCATTTGTTCACATTTTGTTCTACCATTTCTGTACTTCCCTTTACTCTCCCCCAAACAGATAAACTTACATACAAGGCAAAAAGCATAGAAATCACAAACAACAACAAAAGGGGAAAAATCATTAAAAGTTAAATAAAAAAATCTCTTGTTTCCATTTCTTGAAGTTCACTTCAATAAACATCCTTTTGTATTATCATGTGCACATAGCTATTGAGCTTTTGTGATCCTTTCCTAAGAATATCCTTCTTTGGTCTCACTGTTTGAATGTCGAGAATCCTGTATAATATTTCATGTATAAGTGGTATGATTTGTCTTTTACTATCCACTGTGTTTCCCTGTAGATTCCTAGGCCCATTCTCATGACTATAAAGGAAGGAGACCATGCAACATATGTTTCTTTTGGTCTCGCTCACTTTGATTAATATAATTTTTTTTATTATTGTCAAGGTGAAGTACATATGGGGTACATTTACATACATTGGATAGTGAATACATTTCTTGTCCAACTTGTTACGACTCCCTCATTTTTTTCCTACCTTTCCTCCTTCCCAATTATACCACCCCAATTTGTACAGTTAATTTCCAACATATTTTCTTGGAAATATTGCTGTTGCATTGGATTGCATTTTACACTTTATCTCACCATTTTTATGCTCCCCTTCCCTTCCCTAATTCAGACAGGCATATATAAAATAACCATGGTACCAGAATCAGCAGTGACTACAGGGGCTAAGTCATAGGGAACATGAACAGAAGAAAAAAGAAAAAAATCACACAGTAGGGTGAAACTAACAACATAATGATAAACCACTTATTTCCATATTTTGGAGACCATTTCTCTTAGCATCATCTTATGTAATCATCTGTATATAGCTATTGAGCTATTGTGATCATCTGCTAGGTCTATCCTAGACATATATTAATTATTACCAATAAGGGAGAACATACGGTTTATGTTTCTTTGGGTAGGGCTTTCTTAGTGTAATTTTTTTCTATTTTTTCTAACTATTTCCATTTCCTTATGATTAGAGCAATATCATTCTTTCTGATGAAAGCATAGAATTCCATTGTGTACATATACCACATTTTATTGATCCATTAATTTTCTTGAGGGGCATCTGGGTGATTCTATATCTTGGATATGCTAAACAATGCTGCAATGAACATGTGGTGCTGTTAGCCTTAGTGTGCTTTGGGGTTAATTTGATAAATGCCCAGGACTGGAATTGCTGGGTCATAGGAAATTTCTATTTTCAGCGTCTTGAGGAACCGTTATACTGCTTTCAGAATAGTTGAACAAATTTACATTCCCACTAACTGTAGAACAGTTCCCTTTGGCCATATCCCCCCACCCCCAGCATTTGTTATTGTCACATTATATTTTTCCCCTTATTTATTGTCAATGTGATGAACAGAGAGGTTCCAGTTTTGTACAGTAGGACTTGGATACTTTTCTTGTACTGTTTGTTACCTCCATCATTCCCCCCTCCCCCTCCCTCCCCACTCCCCTTCCCCCCTTGTACTGTTTTTTACCTCCATCATTCCCCCCTCCTCCTCCCTTTCCACTCCCTCTCCCCCCTTGTACTGCTTGTTATCTCCATCATTCCCCCTCCCACTTCCCCCTCCCCCCTCGTGCTTTTTCTTATCTCCATTATTGCCCCTCCCCCCTGTACTGTTTGTTACCTCCATCATCCCCCTCCCCCTCGGGCTGTTTCTTATTTCCATTATTCGCACTCCCACTCCCCCCTTGTACTGTTTGTTACCTCCATCATTCCCCCCTCCCCCACCACCTCTCCCCTTGTACTGTTACCTCCATAATTCCCCCCTCCTGTCCCCACTTGTACTGTTTGTTATGTCCATCATTCCCCCCTCCTCTTCCAGCTCCCCTTGTACTGTTACCTCCATCATTCCCCTCCCCTCCCTCTCCATTCCCTTCTGCTACTGTTTGTTAACTCTATCATTCCCCCATCCCCTCCCCCTCTCCACTTGGACTGTTTCATACTTCCATCTTTCCACCTTGCCCTGCCCCCTCCCCTTCCCCCCTTGTACTGTATTTTACCTACATCATACCCCTCCCCTCCCCATTGTACTCTTTGTTCCCTCCATCATTCCCCCTACCTCTCCCCTTTGAACTGTTAACTCCATCATTCAGCTTACCCTGCCCTCCCCCCTCCCCTCCCACTTCTACTGTTGTTCCCTCCATCATTCCCCTCCCCCTCCACCTCCCACTACCCCTTGTACTGTTACCTCCATTATTCCCCCCTCCCCCTCCCCCTTACACTGTTACCTCCCTCATTCCCCCTCCCCATTTTCTCCCCTCCCCGCTAGAATGATGATGTTTATCACTGGGAAGTTTAAAATGTATATTGTCAAATTTATGTAGGTACTAACTCTCAATAAAGAAAAATATATATATATATATATATATACGTATCTTCATAATTAGAACCATTCGGGTGGGGAGGGGGTGCTATGCTTGAACTCAACAAGACCACTGTCCTAAGCTTTGTCAGCTTCAGGCCAATGCTATATCACTTGAGCAACAGCTCTGTTTCCCTTTTTTACATTTATTTTAAAGCAGGAGAGGAAAGTTTATTACCGAACTGCTGCCCTGTGGTGGTGATGATCCATGGCCGGAGAGAAGGGAGGAAAGGGAGAGACCAGTTGACCCTCATCCATCCCTGCCTAATCTAGGGCAGGGGATTGGGTCAGATGGATTAGGATGTGACCTTAGGGAACGGAAGGTACCTGCCTCTAGGCTTGCTGGTTACCCAGTAACTGTGTGGAGACTCAATGAGGTGGGGGGCATCTGCTTGGAGCCCTCCAGGAGGGAACTGACATTCCACCCTTTTAATAGCTATGGAAAAGGAAGACGACTCTCTGGCTGCTTCCTGCTGGTAAAGGGCGTCAACATTAGGGGTAAAAGGCAGAAATGTGGCCCCTCCTGAAGACGGTGAGCAGCAGGGTCCCTTGGTGTTAGATGGCAGTCCTTGAATGAAGCCTGGAAGAAGCCTCATGAGGCAGGGGCTGGATTTGTCCAGCCTCTGGTTCCCATTTTGAAGGTTCTTTTTATTGGGTCTATTTTTGTTTTGTCAGTCCTGGGGCTTGGGAGTCAGGGCCTGAGCACTGTCCCTGGCTTATGTTTGCTCAAGCTATCAATCTGCCGCTTGAGCCATAGCGCCACTTCTGTCCTTCTCTGTTTCTGTGGTTCTGGGACATTGAACCCAGGGCTTCATGCATGCTAGGCAAGCACGCTTCAAGTTAATTTCACTTTACCAACCCTAGACAATGTCAACTAACTTTCTGCAAACTTGTAAATTATGTCTCCTCCTTATTTCCATGATAAAAAACATCAGTCCTTAGAACTACTTGCTCTTAACCATATTATTTAAGAGGAAAAATATTATTCTGATGAACTGATATATACGTATATTCTGCTCCAAAAGAATACATTTTAATTTTCTAAACCTCTTGAGTTTGCTAAATGGTACACTGCTGTTGTGAATTGTGACTCACCATTCACAAATTTTCCAGTAAGTAAACGTGCTTACATCTGTTTGATTCCATGCGCATGTAATTTATTGAACCTTGAAAACCTTCTTCCTTGTACCATTTGCTAACATGAAAAGGGAGCATTCTCTGGAGGACCATAGTTAAAAGTATGGCTATTCAGAAAAGATGCTTCATGCAAGCATCGTGGCTAAGAAGACACTTCTAAAGGCCCTCATAAACAGATTGAGAGCAACAAAAGCAGAAGATGAAGCCCACAGTTGAATATCACTGAAATGATCATGATTGCAATCAATCCTGACAAAGCCAAAGTTGGATTCTCTACAAACTGGATGGACATTTGGTGGGAAAAACAATGAGACAAGTTGCCTGGCACCAGTGGCTCATGCCAATAATCGTAGCTACTAAGGAGGTTGAGATCACAGTTCACAGTTGGAAGCCAGCCCAGGCAGAGGAGTCTATGAGACTCTTCTCTCCAATTAAATTATAGAAAATGTTTCAGTGTGCTCCTTCCCTTTAAAACTTGTACAATAATGAGTAGACAAGGCAGGACTTAGTGGCATATATGAAAATAATTAGAAGTATAAATAAGCATGAAGCTCTATGTCTGTGGACAGAAGTACAACTCCAGAAAGAATATGACTGCGATTAGAGGTTCCTTAGCAGACAGTATGATATACAGAACTGAAGTTTTCTTCTCTGAACAAACTGCAGCTTTATTCAGATATGGTATTGCAAGCAAGCACTCTAAGAAAAAACAAATTCAAACTGCCTAATAATCTAAGGGAATTAATCCTAAAAATAAAAACATTTATACTGAAATAGTGTGAAATGCAATCTGCGATTTCACACATCTGAAGAACTGTCATAAAAAAAGAGGTATTTCAGCTTTTTAATGACAGCGGATGGTGATGATGTCCAGAATCAAATGATGGATACTACCTGAAAACAAGTGTTTAACATAACAAAAATTGAACTCCATCAAATATGTCCAAAGACTGAAGACTATATATTTCAATAAACCCTACACTGCATGACTATTTAAGCAAAATCTCATTGGAGGAATTCAAGAATGCAATGTGAAAAAATTGTAGGTAGCCTCTGACTACACACACAACACTGAGAACTTTCGAGGGCAGCACAGGTGGCACAATAGGCGGGGCCGGACTGGAAGGCATGCTATGTGTCCATGTTAGCAGAGTGCCAGTGGGCCTTGAAAGCCATTATGAAACACCATATCTCAGTAGTTATGTACCTATGATCACATAAAATGATGTGAAGTGAAACAAACTCTAAGACATGGAAACAAATGGGTTATCATTGTTGTTATTTTTAACGTGCTATATGAAATCGTTCCTTTTTCCATTTGCTTATCTTCCCTATGGTTTGGCCTTGTTGTCACTGTTTTTGATTTTGATACCCTGGATATATATATATGTGTTTGTGTGTGTGTGTGTGTGTGTGTGTGTGTGTGTGTGTGAGTGTGTGTGTGTGTGTGTGAATTAGGGAAGGGATGGGGAACATCAAAATATTGAGGCAAATGGTAAAACGAGAACGAATGCAAAAGTAATAACTACAAGATATGTTGTAAACTAACTGTAAAAATGGAGGGAGGGAAAATCTGGAAGAAAAATGAGGGATGAGGTAGCAAGTTTGATGAGAAATGTACTCATTAATTTAGGTATGAAAATGTAACCCCTCTGTACACCAACTTGAAAATAAACATAAATTAAAGAAAGATGCCCTGAGCTCAAGTATTAGTGCACATATGTATATGGATACTCTCTCTATCTCATACACACACGTACACACACACACGCACACACACACACACACACACAGAGTCATATTTATTTTGAAATACCCAATAGATAGCTTAAAGCTGTGTGGAATAGAAGCAGGAACCCAGGTGATCTCTGCAAATAGTAAACCAGACACAGCAGCCTCTGTGAACTCTCCAGGGTGACCTTCCTGCTCATTAACCCAGGGTTCACTTCCACAGCAAGATACTGTGCCTCCATGAGTACACATGATATATCTCAGTGTGCACTGACAACTTTCACCCAGCCCACTATGCAACACTGGACTTCTCTGCAGATAGACCTGGGGATTGTGCAGCCTTGTGACTCCAGTGTGTTCATGGCCATGCACACGTACTGTGTAGGAACACTAACAGGTAGATCTTGAGCCCAACCCTGTCATATGGCAGTAGAAGCAATCACAAGGTGGAGGGAAGAGAATTTGTCTTCTACTGTTGCATCCACCACCACAATACCACAGTGAATGCCTCCAACTACAGGGAGACCCAGATCCTGTTTGTCCTAATCACCCTCTGCTTCCTTTACTCCTAAAGAAACCCACACTGATACCCATCATCTTTACACACAGGGTACGCTTCAAAAAACAGTTCTCATTTGGGACATTATTTGAAAGCATCTGGAAACATGTTTGTTTGTAGAATTATGGATACAACCGGCTCCTAGGTCAAAGCACAGGATGTTGTTACACATCAAACAGGACACATGGACAGCCACCTAAAGGGAGGAATTAGCCAGAGTCTTGACACCACTGTTTCTTATAGACCCAACTGATTTTTGCAGTCCTAGGAGAGCTTAGCCAACTCCCAAAGTATTTACTAGTAAACATGGTAGCAGTACCTGAACCCATCTTTATGAGCTCTGGTGAGAGTCCTTAAAAATAATGGCCAGGTAAAGCTCACCTGCAGAGGGGATCAAAATCTTACAGTTCACCTAACAAGTGACAGGCATCATTTAGCTTCAGGAAAACCACCTAATTGGTGTGTCAACAGCTTTCTACATGGTATCATAATTCTCAGCATAGAATTTCCAAATTACATACGAAAAAGAAAATCAAATACTAATTTCTCAAACAAAAAAGGGGGGGCTGCTACTTTAGAAGCTGCAAAGAGTAAACCAACTGGAAACTATGAACTCAAATACCCATCATAATATAGGGTTAAATCCATTAATATTGGGCACAACTGATTATAGACTACATTTTAATACACTTTTAGTTATTTTTGGAGACTTTAATTAGTTTGATACCCAGTTAGTTCTTCCCAAGACCTTAACAGCCCATTTCTACCTCTAAATAATAAGGCAGGCTTAGTCACAATGAACATTTCTCTAGGTCTCTGGGTTACTGGTCCCAGTTCTGGCCTGGCCACTGATCCTGATTTTTAGAGCTGAAGGCTAGCACTCTACCACAGCTGCACTTTCTGCTGTTTTTTTTGTTTTGGGTTTTGTTTTCTTTTGGTGGTCATATGCAGACCAGAATCTCAGTGAATTTCCTCCCCAGGCTAGCTTCCAACTGCAATCCGCACTTTGAGTCTTCTAAATAGCTAGGCATTAATCACCAGCACACAGCAATTTAAAAATATTTTCCCTGAGTGGAGGAGCAGCAGAGCCCTAGCTCAGCTCTCTCCAACACCCCAGTTTAACCACTCCAGAAACTTTTACTCCTAGAAAGACAGCCCAAGTAAGTTATAACAGTACAGGGATTCTGTCCAGGAAGGAAAAATCCACTTTGCTGGCCTGAAAACACAGATTTGAGTTCTGGGCCCCATCCCTCTGCCAAGCCAGTGCTGGTGCTGGCACAGTGTCCCACAGTTCGTGCACCTAAAGCACACAGAGGTGACCAAGAAGAAATCCTCCAGATGGTGGCAGACAGACGTGGATCACAGGCTGAGCATGGACAGGCCAAAAATGAAGAGAAACATGAGTACCCCACAAAAGATATGTTCACTCGTGCCCACAGAGAAGCTTTTGGGAGGTAGCCTTCCCCCACTGCCAGAGCACAGCGCCATCTCTGACACTGGCATAGGGTCCCACCAGACTGGAATTAAACCAGGCCTGGGGAAAGCCAGGACAAAGGGGCCAGCTTTGAAAAGGGCAAGAGGGACCGACCAATGAGAGCCAGCTCCACCCAGCAGCACAACCCCTGCCCAGGTAGGAAGCTCATCCGGGCCACAGTTCACACACTCAAGTGAACTCAGCTAGAGGTGCCTGCCCTCCCCGCCTGAATTTCTAAATTAAAACAGAAAGTGGAGAGCAGGTACTAGCAGCAAGGAACAACCAGATGGGAGAACAAACAGTTCTCGAGCCAGATAAATGGCCCCATCACAGAGGAAGGCTAATTCCTAGCCCAAAATGGAGCTGAATTCTATAGCCAGCTCTGTTCAGGAGGCTGTCATGCCCATGAGGGAGGAACCACCCAAAGGCAAGCGGCTCTCAGACAGGTAAACCAGTCCAGAGCCAACCCGCCCTGCTGAGTACACAGGCTCTTCAAAGCCAGGCGATAAAATCCTCAGTCTCACAGCAGATGGGAGGAGCCTTGGATCCCAAGACTGTTCATGTCTCCCATTTACAGAGGACACCCAAGTCCTATGTGCAAGCTGTGCGAACCACAGAGCCTCAGGATTTCACTGACAGGGGAGGAGGTTCAGAGCTGATCCACCCCCTGAAAATTGAAAGCAGGTCAAATCACACAAGCATCAAAATAGACTACAGACCAATGCAAGGAAACCAGAGAGTGGAGAAAGCCCACCCAAACAAGGAAGACTCCATTCTTTTAAACTTTTTTTAAACTCTTTTTTCTATTTTTCATCTCTGAGATGTCGTTGATGTTTTGTTTTCCATTTTTGTATGTTTTATCATTTTTGTAAATTTTATTTTCCTGGGGGGGATTTTTAATTTTTCTGTGTTTTGTGCATTTGTCTTGCAGTATTTTTTATTTATTCTCCATTCACATACTCTTTCTTTTTAATTCGTTTCTTGTGACTAACCCCTTCACACTTTTCCGCTAACTCTCCATGATCTATCATTTTAACCTTGTTCTTTCTACCGATTCTACTCTTCACATTTCCATGCCACTGAAACTAAACAAAATCATCCCTCCCCAATTACATTTTACTCGATTCCCTTCACTACCTCTAACCTACTGTCCAGATTTACCTCCAGGACCTCCAGACTCCATTGACCCCCAGTTATTGGATAGAGGGTATGCCTGTTCAACCCAAGTGAATCAAAGAGGTTCATAGAGAAATCCAGCCAGTTCAAAAAGTGTATAAGAACAAAAATTGCTCATAGGATTGTAACAGTAAATAATTAACTTCTGTATACATGGCTCAGGATTGGTTGTTATGTTGAAAATGTATTCTTTAGGAACAGCAAATATAATTCTATATACAGTTATACAAGGTATCTGTATATAACTGTGAACTTCTAAGATTTACATGACATTGCTTGGTAGGGTCTACTTTGTGTCTTAAATGGTGCTCAAAGGTGCTTGTAGATTGGCATTCCCGTTCCGAAAGGGCAGAAGAAACTCAAGATGGCAAACAATGGAGTCCAATTTCCCACTCAACACAAGCAGGAAGCAGAGCAGTCAATGAAAGACAGAATCTATCCATCCATAGACATCAATCAATCCATAAAATAATAGACGATTTCATGGCCTCAACATAGAGAAAGATAGATGAACTTGAAGAGGCAAATGAAAAGATATTTACCCAGCTAAAAGATTTGAGTGACAGCACTCAAAACCAAATTAATGAAGAAAAGAATTCCATGCAGGATGTAAGAGATACTTATAGCAAGGACATGGAAATCATCAGGAAAGACCAGTCAGAAGGAAAAGAGATATGAAATCAAGTAGCAAGTCTACACTCCCAACTAGAAGAAGCAGAGGATCGAATCTCAGGAGCTATAGATTTCCTAGACTCTATGAAGAAATGTCAAAAAAAACAATACCAAATCAAACCAATCGACAAAACAGATTACTCCAGGAGTCCCAAGACCCAATCAGGAAGCCCAATTTAAGGCTAATAGGTATTGAGGAAAACCTGGAGAAAAAATTAGGGGAATGGGCAAACTATTTAACAGAATATAGCCGAGAACTTCCCAAATATCCCGGAGGATAGGCTGATACAGATACAAGAAACATTTACAACCCCAAACCGACCAGACCAGAGGAGGACATCCCACCGACACATTGTCAATAAAACAGGATAAAAGAGTCCAAGGAAAGAATCAACTGCTATGGGGAAGAAAATAATCATATATAAAGGAAAACCAATCAGAATTACCCCAGACTTCTCAGCAGAAACCTTGAAAGCAAGGAGAGGCTGCATGAAGTATACCGAACCCTAAATAAGAAAAACTATCAACCAAGAATACTGTACACAGCTAAACTCTCATTCGTAGCCGCAGGCTCATTAGTTGAATCAAAAATCAAAATCCATCTTTCTGTTGCCTCCAAGAGACACATCTATCCAGCAAAAGCAAACATCTAAAAGTGAAAGGATGGAATAAAATCTACCAATAAATGCCCCCCAAAAGAAGGCTAGAGTTGCAATTCTAGGATCAGATAAAATTGACTACAAATTAAAAATGGTAAGAAGAGACAAAGAAGGTTACTACATACTAATAAAGGGTTCACTCCTACAGGAGTATTTAACCATCCTAAATATGCACACATCAATACAGGAGCACCCAACTTCATCAAACAAACACTACTAACTCTAAAAGCACTCATAGACCCAAATACATTGATAATTGGAGACTTTAATACTCCACGGTCACCTCTGGACAGATCAACATGCCAAAAACGGAACAAAGAAACCACAAAACTAAACAAGTGCATAGACCAAATACACATAACCAACATCTACAGAATAATTCATCAAGCAATATCAGAATAGACATTCTTTTTGGCAGCACATGGAACATATTCCAAAATAGATCACATCTTAGGGCACAAAGAAAATCTGCACAAATTGCGAAGTATCAAAATCATTCCCTGCATTCTCTCAGACCACAAAGGAATAAACTTAGAGCTGAACTCAAATAGCCACCACACAAAATCCTACAAACCATGAAGACTAAGCAACATACTGCTGAACCATCTGTGGGTCATTAAAGAAATTAGAACAGAAATTCAAATGTTTACGGAATTCAACAAAGATGAGTACACAAAGTAGCAGCTCCTTTGGTACACAGAAAAGCCTGTACTCAGACAAAAATTCATATCTCTGAGTGCATACTACACCAACAATGTGGATAAACAGCAAGTCAACAACTTAAGGAAGCACCTTAATCTTCTCAAAAGAGAACAACAAGCCAAACCCAAAGTCAATAGATGGAAGGAAATAATTAAAACCAAATCAGAGTTAAATAAACTAGAGACAAAAAAATTGAAACAATCAACAAAACAAAGAGTTGGTTCGTTGAAAAAAATTAACATGATAGACAAACCCCTAGCAAACCTGACCAAAAAACGAAGGCAGCACACCCAAATAAACAAGATCAGAGATGAAACAGGTAACATCACCACAGAAACATCCAAAATTCAGAACACAATAAGGGACTATTTTGCAAACCTTTACGCCAACAAATTCAAGAACCTGGAAGAAATGGATGGTTTTCTAGAAAAAATTGATATCCCCAAACTCAATCATGAATATTTAAAGCTTCTAAACAGACTTATATCCAGCATTGAAATAGAAACAGCAATAAGTGGTCTCCCATCCGAAAAAAGTCTAGGTCCAGATGAATTCACAGCAGAATTCTACAAGGCCTTCAAAACAGAACTCACACCAATATTTCTCAAACTCTTCCATGAAATTGAAAGAGAAAGTTCATTACCAAACATATTCTATGACGCCAGCATAACCCTCTTCCCGAAACCAGGCAGGGACTCATCACGGAAAGAGAACTGTAGACCGATTTCCCTGATGAACATAGACACAAAAATTCTCAACAAAATTCTGGCCAATCGAATTCAACAGTCATCAAAAAAATCATACACCATGACCAAACTGGATTCATCCCAGGGATGCAAAGTTGGTTTAATATACGCAAGTCAATTATTGTAATCCACCACATCAACCAGAGCAAGGCAAAGAACCACATGGTTATATCTCTGGATGCGGAAAAGGCGTTCGATAAAATCCAGCACCCATTTATGATAATAGCCCTGGAAAAACTGGGATTCCTGGGAACATTCCTGAATAAAATAAAGGAAGTTTAGGACAAACCAACTGCAAGCATAATTCTAAACGGTGAAAAGCTAAAGCCATTCACTTTGAAATCAGGAGCAAGACAGGTATGTCTGCTCTCTCCCCCTCCTCTTCAACAGAATACTAGAATTCCTAGCCAGAGCAATTAGGCAAGAAGGAACATAAAGGGGATCCAAATAGGAAAAGATGAAGTGAAACTTTTTCTTTTTGAAATTTACATGAGCCTATACCTAAAGAACCCCATAGACTCTAGTCCCTAGCTACTACAGCTGATCCAAAACTTTGGAAAGTTGCAGGATATAAAATAAACACTCAAAATCAACAGCCTTTTATATGCTAATGACCCGAAGACAGACACTGAAATCAGGAAAGCAACTCCCTTTGCAATATCCTCAAAAAACTTAAAATACCTAGAAATAACCTTAATCAAAGAAGTGAAAGACCTCTATGATGAGAATTTAAAAGCATGAAAAACAAAATTAAGGCAGAACTAAGAAATGGAAAAAACTCCCATGCTCCATGATTGGGAGAAATAATATAGTCAAATGGCAATATTGCCAAAGGCTATTGACAAATTCAACGCAATACCCATTAATACCCCAACACCATTTTTTAATGAAAGAGAGGAAGCAATCCAGAAATACATATGGAACAATAAAAGACCCAGAATAGCAAAAACAATCCTAAGCAGAAAGAACAGTGCTGGAGGAATTACAATACCCAACTGCAAGCTCTCTTATAAAGCCATAGTAATAAAAACAGCTTGGTGTTGGCACTGGAACAGGCCTGAAGACCAATGGAACTGAATTGAAGATCCAGAAATGAACCCATAGATCTATGCCTACTTTATCTTTGATAAAGGAGCTAAAAAATAGTCTGGAAGAAAGATAACCTCTTTAACAAATGGTGCTGGCAAAACAGGTTCAACACATGCAACAAACGAATACTAGATCCTTACATATCACCCTATACCAAAATCAGTTCCAAATGGATCAGACTAGCAATCTTGTATGCAATAAAAACATTGAACAAAGGCAAAGTCAGATTTAAACATCAAATGACCCCATTTTCTACAAACACATTGACATGATTTCTCTTTAGTCTTTTTCAACAATGATATTTTCCTCATTCGTGTTTATTACAATAAATTCTTCCTGAAGCAATAAATGCTGACTCTTGCATGGGATTTTTGATTTTGTTGGTCCTGGGACTTGAACTCTGGGCACTGTCCCAAGCAACTTTTGCTCAAGGCTGACATTCTACCACATGAGCCACAGTGCCATTTCCAGATTTTTCTGAGTAGTTTATTGGAGATAAGAATCTCATTGACTTTCCTGCCCAAACTGTCTTCAAACTGCAATCCTCAGATCTCAGGCTCCTGAAAAGGTAGGATTATAGGCTTTGAGTCCCGGGACCTACCTTTGCCTGCATTTCTTTGCTGTGGTGTATACATTAAAGAACAGGAAATATTTGTGTTTCTTACTGTCAGCAGAACTATGTTGAAATCTTAGAAATAACTTGAGAGTACCAACATTAGGATTCATCGCCATGATGTGGCAAAGGCATGGGAGGTTCAGAAATCTTCACATGAAATAGACAGGCTCTTCTGAAGAGACAATGCCCATATTAAACTTATGGCTTCTTCTGTGTAACCTCCAACATCCTAAAAATATCCCAGAGACTTTGATGTTCTTGCCACTAAAGTTGGTAAGATATGGTGAACAGAGGATGTTGTCCTAATGATCTAGGACTAGATTTCATAAGTACATAGATGCCCCCATACCAATTAATATGATCACCTTAAATACCATCTAAAAAAGTATTCATTGTTGGGGAGAAAAAAAAACAGAGGCTATTCTCAACCACAGAAAATGACCAAAAATTATGGATACACATATTTTTCTCTATAGCTGAATTGCATGTCATCATCCGATGAAAACCAAGCCGCAATTACAGTTATAATCTATTTATAATGTCAAACCAGACATCTAGCTTTTGGAAGTCCACTCCAGGTTGGTATGGCCCGTGCCTTTGTCAGATTAACTGCATGGCCCACATCTGAGGTCATCCTAAATCTCATGATGGAGAGGATCAAACTCAAATATTTCACTACAACTTGTTTAATTGGCTGTAAAAGTCCATAGGCTTTGGGATTATTGTGTTGGAGGGATGAGAAGTTTAGGGGATTAACAATATTTGAAAACCACAGTCATTTTTTCCAAATATAATATCAGAAATAAAACTCCATTTGGGTAGGCCTAGCATGCCCAAGACCCTGGGTTTGATTCCCTGTGCTGCAAGAAAAGAAAAAGAATAAAGCTGGAGAGGCGGAGAGAAGGGAACAGAAGAGGGGAGTGGGAAAGAAGAGAGGGAGAGAAGGGGGGAAGGGACAAAAGAAGCAGGGGAGAGGACTAGGAAAGGAAGGGAAGGGAGGAGGGGATGGGAAGACAAGGGAGAGCGAAGGAGAAGGAGAGAGAAGGGGGAAGACAAAACACACTCCAAATTCATTTGTCCCTCAGTGACAAACACAGTCAAACTGTCATCCCTATACCTGGGAAAACAAGGAAATGCAATGAAGCTGGGTATTGGGGCACCAGGGCTCATATTTCAGACCCAGTGACTCCAGACTCTGAGACAGAGGATTGATTGAGCACTTTACCTTAATACCAGCCAAGGCAACACAGCCAGACCCTGCCTTCCAGTATAATTTCTACTCATTAAAAATAAAGTCTAAAATACAAGTCAAATTAAATCCCCTAGCGACCTTAAAGGTAAGTCAGAGCTAACAAACAAACAAAAAACCTTTTTTAATTCAGAACAGTAAATGTTCTTTATTCAAGTGGATTTGTAAAGATCTAGGTATCTGAAGACCACCACAAAAGGAAGGAAACTAGAGAAAATCTCACAAAAAAATTGTTCACGGTGTTCTTCACCAAACTAAATAAAATCCCATTGTAAGTTTCAGCATAAGAAAATGTTTTAATTCTTCGCTCTTTTACTTGAATCACCATAGCTTCCTGTATCTGCCTTATCGATAGCATGGGATGAGCCAGCCTGAGAGAGCTGGAGTCCTGTTTTCACTTTTCATCTGCGGTCTGGATCTAGCCCATTGGGACTTTCCTTATTTGTGACACACATTCGTCAAGATAACTTCATTAGTAATGGAAAAACTGTACATGGTACAAGAAATTATTTCTGGGAAAAATGTAAACCTTTCAAATGGTGAATTTAATTTACCATAAAATCTGGACTGCACTTAAATCAGCACATTGATTAAAAATTCACTTTGGGCATTTATTTTCAGAAAAAAGTGTGGCTATCTGTAACATATTACAAAGAGAACACGCAACAATGCATGATTTTTTTTCACCACAGCAAATAGTATAAACAACAGGAGTTTTGGGTGACTAAAAATTGTCTGCAATAATTTGAGCATTTTCCTTTTTCCTTTGATTTCTCTGCAGACGAAATACTTCATTATAGAAAATAACACTGTTAGAGAAAGAATATATGCGCACATTCTTGTGATTCGTGTGTGTGTATGTGTGGGGGGTGGATAATGCTGTAAAATATGGCTGTTGAAGTTGGAAAGCTATGTCTAGTATTCAAGAAGGCAAAGCAAACAGAACAAGCCACTGGCATGCATAGACATAGACCACCTCTCCATAACACACAAGATACCAGTTCTGGAATTTCTTCTTGTTAAGCAGTTTCGTTCAAGAATTAGGAGAAATAATTTGTATATGCTTTTCGATTAACCTATAAAATCTATTTCTCAAAAACTAACTAAATATGCTAGGCCCCATTGGCTCATGCTTACACCAGCTACTCAGGAGGCTGAGAACTGAGGGTTGCTGTTTAAAGCCAGCACTAGCCTTAAAGACTGTGAGCCTGCTATCACCAAGTAACCAGCCAAAAATAAAAAGCCTGGAAGTAGAGCTGTGGCTCATGTGGTAGAGCACTAGCCTTGATTTAAAAAAGAAAAAATCAGACCACTCCCAGGCCCTGAATTCAAGCACCCAACAGGCACAACATACTCTAAAATGAAACATGTAAAGATACACGCAAACCTAATTCAATAATTAATGAAACAGAAAAAGACTAGGTGTTCATCATGATACCCTAGTATGAATGAGCAAAGTAGAGTAAATGCTAAACACGGCGTGCTTTCCCTGCTCAGGCAAGGCCAGCCCAGGTTTTACTAAGCCTCAACAATGAATGAGGCCCCACAGGACTTCTGCCCTTACAAGGAGACCATTTTGCACCAGGGTGGGACCTTCCTGGAAATGACCACTTTGCCCTGAACCCATGTCTATCCTCAGCCAAACCCTTGGGAGTCAAGTCCCTCTGCCGGAACTTTCTGGAGAATGGAGCCAAGATCTCTTTCCTGGCAACTCGGGGATTTGAGGACATTTGGATACTTCTCCACTCTGAAGCTTCTTTGCAGTTATCCTACTCATATTTATACCATATGGCACCAATGAGATGCTCAACTAAGCATTCTTTGCACACAATTTTACTAACTCACTCAGTTCTTCAATATTTATTAAGACTATCATGGGCTGGGCACTGGAAAACCTGTAGCATACAATTCTTTCATTAAAACTTTGACTCTGAGGACCATAATAACATACCTCTTAACTAGCATCATTCTATGGCAGTGATTTTTAGACTACATTCCTTAGATGCTGTTTTAGTTCTAGAGAGCTTCCATGCAGTATTGCTAATCATCAAGAGGTGCTTCTCTTTCTATTTTTGATGGAGAAGGTAACTGAGGCTGGAAGCACTTAAAGACCTTCCAAGCTTAAACTACTCATTAACAGGGGAGCCAGACTTTCCAACAATTCTGATCCTCCAACTGAGTCCTTTCTATAGGGGACACCAATGATACCTCAGTGGGGGGAAAAATAACCAGCATACTTTTTTACACACTTTATGATTATGGCAATATTTATGTTACCGTTTTCTACTCCAAACTATTTAAATGCAAAAATCTTTAAGAACATGGATAAGCAGTGCTGACATGTAAAAATTTAATGAAGGTCAATGAAAATAATACTGGCTGCTAGAAAAAAATTGGAAGAGAAAATGCTGAGTGTACCAAATTCTACTTAACCTAACTGAAACTACTTCTTTTGACCTTATTTTCTCTGACCTAAGTGTCTATTCAAGAGAATAGTTTTTCCCTTGCTAAAGAAAATTAGGTGAGTGGAGTTCTTGCAGTTAGTGATAAAGGATACCCAGGAGACCAAATATGTCAACTTCAACACTGTACTCACCGTAATGTGAAAATCCCACCTACCATCTGGGATTTTCTCACTGGAGGCCAACATTTACTAAAACTCCGCAATTAATTATATTAAATATTACTGTTACATGATATATCCTCAAATTTGTTAGAAGGGAAATTTGACTAGTGTCTTTCCAGGGAGTACACTTTTTATATATGTAATGTTTTCAACACTGGGCACCATAGTTATTCTGCATGCTGATTTCCTTTCTATTTCATATTATAAGATGGAACATTGAGAGTCTGGGGAAAAATTATTTAACTTTTACAATATTTGTACTAAATTTAATACAAAAAAAGGGGAAAAATCATCTCAAAATTCTAACAACGTTTTTACTGCAAATACTACTTGCAGAAAAAGAACTCTTCAATTTAGCACCTTTTAAAAGAGATTTTACAATTGATGATAAATTGTGTTAAATTAACCCTTCCTTTACTCTCACATTCTCTGCCCTCTCAACCCCTATTATTCAATAGCTTTCACAGAGTTTTGTTTTGCCATCTTCATTCACAGATGCAATATGTTTCAGTATTGTTCAACCTGTAACATTCTCTTCTCACACGTGGTGCACTTTGTACATATCTTTTAAGGTTAAGAAAACTGAGGCAAGCCATGGGTTAGGAGAGATGGGGAGAATGAAGGAAGGGGATGAATTGTACTCAACTGATATGGTGAATACAACTCCTTTGTACAAAGACTTAGAGTTTAAAAACAAAGAATCACAGTACCTCTATTTAACAAAATAGAACAACATGTAAACTTTCCATGTCCTATTATTAAAATAAATTGTTTTACAAGGCCAAATTTGAAGGCAAGAATGACATTTGGAAGTCCTTGAACCCAACCCCATTATCTAATAGCTACAGACAATAGAGATATCAGCTAGGATGAACCAAATCACCTCCTATTGGAACACGAGTTCATTGAGATCTGTTTCCCAACTCTCCATAGAACTCTGATACAAATGTGCTATAGAGGAAGACACTATGGAGACAGCCCAGCTCAGAAAAAAAACCGGATGTGAATTATGTGGCATTATTAGGGAGAACAATATAACCAGTACTAGCACAGCTTCTGATCTACCTAGAAGATTTGAGAGAAGACTTATCATTTCAACTTGACATCTGAGTAGGTCATTAAGGATGGGTAGCCATTTTACATGCATACACGAATGGGGAAGATTCCAGGAAGAAGAGACAGAGACAGAAAAGCAGGAAGAGAACAAGTCTGTAGAATGCTATAAGCATTGAGAAAATTAAAAAGAGGATGGAGTCAAGTGGGGCTCCTTTCATAAAGCAGTGGAGAAGAGCTATTTAAGCTTAAGATCTACATTTTAGAAGTGTCCCAATGTACAGGGTGCTGGTGGCTCATGCCTGTCTGTCATCCTAGCTACTCAGGAGACTGAGCTTTGAGGATCGTGGTTTAATGCCACTGAGGACAAGAATGTCTGTTAAAGAGTCTCATCTCCAATTAACTAGTAAACCAAAAACCTGGAAGTGGCACTGTGGCTCAAAGTGACAGAGGACTAGCCTTGAAAAGAAAGGAGAAGAGCTGGGAATGTAGCCTACTGGTAGAGTGTTGGCCTTGTATACACGAAGCCCTTGGTTCAATTCCTCAGCACCACATATATAGAAAAAGAAAGAAGTGGAGCAGTGGATTAAGTGCTAGTGTGCTAGCCTTGAACAAAAACTAAAGCCAGGGACACTACTCGGGACCTGAGTCCAGGACTGGCAAAGAAGGAAGGAAGGAAGGAAGGAAGGAAAGAAAGAGAAAAGAAAGAGAGGATAAGAGAGACAGAGAGAGGAAGAAAGTGAGTGAACTCAGGGACAGCACCTGCATTAATTCCCCACAAAAAATAACAACAAAGAATCCACAACATGCTATGTAAGGAATTAAAACCATAGTCCTCTACTATGAGAATTGTACTCAAGTCAACGTCCTTTCTGGTGGCCACCCCAGATCGAAAATGGGCCACTCAGAAGAGTAGAGAGTCACCCACTTTCCTTTCTTGATCTCTACACTATTATTGTGAGTAACTTCCTTCCAGTGGGCTAAAGTCAAGTCCAGGGCAGTGGAAGGGACGTTGCTCATGGCTATCAGTCTCGTCAGTTGTTCAGTCCACAAAGTAACAAGAGGTAAAACAATTTCAATAAAACAGAAAAAACAATACACACAGGCCTGATATTTAAAAGACTTACAAACTGGAGATCTCCCAAGTTGATCAGCTGACTCCTGTGAAGGAACAGAAGGAGCAGACCCAAGATCAATTTGGGCAGGTTGAGCCTCGGTTAGGAGACCCTCCCGGTCAGTTCTGGCCAAAAACCGAACTGACTTGCACACTACTCGTATCAAGGCAGGGTTCTAGGGGTCCTCCTTCGAGGGTGGAAGATCTGTGATGACTCCCAGTTCCTCCAGGATTGCTGTGGAAGGGCATCTGCTTCGATAACCCCTTCAAGAAATATGAGTTGGAATGGCCGTTCTCAAGAAGAAAAGTGAAAGCAAAGCAGACGAACAGACAAATGACAGGACAAGACAAATCAACAGTGCTGTATTCTTACCTTCAGGTCTGGGGTCTCAGTGGTCTCTGGGGGTAATCCAGATGAAATGCGAACTGTTATGCCCAAGTCGCGAGAAGACCACCAAGAAGACCACTGCAGCCCACCTGAGTAAAGCCTTGCTTTTGCATCTCAGAACGTCTGGCTCTCGGTGGTTTTCTTGATGGTCTTCTTGCGACTTGGACATAACAAAGGTACACGTGTACACAATGGATCCCTTCATGAAACTTATGTTTTACCAAAGCCCTTTTTCATCACCATACAAAAGGGCATTTAAAGCCTGCCAACCAAACAGCCAAACCAACAGGAGAGCAAGTAAAAATCAACCTCCACCCACCATCAAGGCCTTCGGAATCAAGTGCTGCATATGGTGTATAGTGTAATGATCCACAGTGGAGATATCCATGTGTCCCTTGGCCCTGAGAAAGGACCGCCCCCCCCCCCCCCCCCGTGAGCTCTTCCCAGGGACCATAATCCTGTCGTTCCTTTCAACCCTGACACTGAACTGGCTTTGAACTGACAGCTGTCTGTCACGTGGTTGTCATCTCCAACCACATTTCCTCAGACCTTTCACAGGGTTGAGTTCGAGGTGACCAACCCTATTGTAACAAAAAGATCAGTGTGTCCAGGCCCAAAGCAAGACAGGGATGTGGGATGCCCATTGTAACATCTGACCACCCATGAGAAAGACCGTGAATGTGGCCCCACAGAGGCACCCGAGGGAAGAGAAGCTGACCAGAGACCAGATCTGCCTCTGCTCGCAAACAAGTGGTCTTTATGCCAAAAGTTATTTTTCAAAAAAATCATGATGATTCTGTCTCCTGTATTCTATTTTAAAAAATTCCAAGAAATGGCCATTTTAATTCAATCCCAGGCAAAATTTCAAATAGCCTGCAATATCAAGCTGATCTCCAGAAAGTTGATTTAAAAGGCCAGTCATGCAGAAGGGTTGTACAATGGGCCTAGTCGTTTCCCGACCATCAATCTCCTAACAAAATGCCAAAGGTCTTTCTACAGAGCCTTGAGCCAAGTAGTCATGTGACTGTTTTCTTTCCCTTCACTCCACCTTTCCTTCAACACACAGGGAAATATACAGATCCATCAGTTTTTTCCTCCATACACCCTGCTTCTCCACACACCTGCTAACATTGCACTGTCATTACAAGATCTCCCAGATGATCAACTCTGTTGTTTTTTTTTGTGGTTTTTTTTTTTTTTTTTGGCCGGTCCTGGGCCTTGGACTCAGGGCCTGAGCACTGTCCCTGGCTTTCTTTTGCTCAAGGCTAGCACCCTGCCACTTGAGCCACAGCGCCACTTCTGGTCGTTTTCTGTATATGTGGTGCTGGGGAATCGAACCCAGGTCCTCATGTATACGAGCTCTCTTGCCACTAGGCCATATCCCCAGTCCCCCAGATGATCCACTCTCAACAAAAGACTTTGCGTGTGCCTAGTACAGGCTTGACACATAATTGGTACTTAAGATTGTACTTATCATGTGAGTCTTTTTTGAGGGATGGGGGCACTTCTTTCACAAGTGGGTTTTATTGAACGTGCTGAGCAAGAAACATCACATTTTAAAAATTCAGCAGGATCTCAAAAGACTAGAATAAGCTTAGGAAGGGAACATTCTGGACTTTAGAAGTTGTTTCAGGATGGAAGTTAGTAAAGGGTGTTCTAGGCAAGAAGTGATCTCTACTGCTAACTGCTGAATTCTATCAAGGATGATGAGGCCAGCACATAAAAGAACGTTATTTGAAGCAACCATGTGTGTGGTGGAGGACTTCTTATTTTCAATAGAGATTTATTCCCTACTCACTTGCACTCTTGGGCAAAGTTTGTTGGGTAGTAGAAATGACCTACCATACATTAGCAAACATTGTCATTATTTCCTCAATATGGCTACCCACTCAGAATTCTCCATTATCAGGCAGATTTTCTATTTTCTTGGCTTACCATACTCTAGAATGGTTCTGCTTTGCCAATATTTCCTATAAATCTCAACAAAAATGCCATGTGGGTGATTCAAACCTTACATTGCACAATAGAACTAACACCTTCCTTGCTCCTGGAATGACACTTTGAATGCAACACTTCCCATGGTCTTCTTCTTCGCACATTTCCATTCACCCTTCAGAAAAGGATGGCTGGCGATGTCACAAGGATGGGAACATCTGTATTCTCAAGGACCAGTACATTCAATCAGACAGTAACTCAAGTATAATTTCATAAATCATCTCCCATTCATAGTAATTTAGAGCTTTTCTTTTGAGTCTAAAGTTAGAAAGAGTCGTTGCAAGATAATCAGCCTGATTGAAAGACAGAAGGAAGGAAAAGGGGCAAAAGAGAGCTGGGAAAGGAGCAATCTTAACCAACTTATTCAGTTTTGAAAATTTTTAATTGGCTCTTCCAAAAGATTTAGCAGCCAATATGTATTTGGCCTACATGTAAATATTAGAACACTGTCCCAGGAGAACTTACATTTCATATGTCTCCAATGACAAATAAAAAGGCTTGAAATTGTTAACACATAGTTCACAAGAAAATTTCAGCCGGTCATTAGTGGTTCACACCAGTACATTTAGCTATTCATGAGCTTGAGATCTGATGATCACAGATCAAAAGCTAGTCTGAGCAGGAATGTCTGTGGGACTCTTATCTCCAATTAACCACCAGAAAACCAGAAGTGGCACTGTGGCTCAAAGTGATAGAGTACTGGACTTGAACAAAAGAGCTCAGAGAGAATCGAAGCCTTAGTTCAAGTCCTATTACTGACCAAAAAAAAAAGGACAAAAGAAAATTTCACTCAGTAGTAAACACCTTGGGGAACTTTCAGAAAACCCAGATCAGACAAAATTTCTAGATATCAGGTTTTGATTTCACAGTCCAGCCCATGAATTTTCTGGCCCAGTTATTATTATATTATTATTGTTACAGTATGACTTGCATGTGAATGAATTTCTCATCTTTGACCATTGAAATATGTGCTATTATTTCAATGAGCTTAAGCTGAATCAACATACAAGTTCAGGCCACACTTCTACAGCATAGTAATATTTCTTGATGTATATAATTTTAAAGCCCTATAATCTATGAGTCCTAGCGCATGCACCTATGTGGCTTTAGAAATGTTCAGTGAGTGGATCCTCTCTAGCATTCACATTTCCTAGATGTTGAAATGGAATATTAAAATAAGAAAGTTTTGGCAGCCTC
>NW_025960166.1:0-33821 GCF_023159225.1 Perognathus longimembris pacificus
ACCTGCACTTACGAAGGGGGTAGGCAGCTGTATATCAGGGAGTAAACCTTCTGAGAATAAAAACAGCTGGAGCTTGTTAAGGTAATTACACAGGGGAAAGGATAATGTACTGGGAACTCCTCAGACGAATCTGATTTGTGGTGAGGGGAGAGAGATAAAAGCTCATTTAAGAACGACATGAACATGCTGCGTACGTAGCTGTTTATCAGTAAATATCTCCACTGAGATTAAGAAAAGCAGTAGCTTAATAAATTAAGTACTTCCTGGTATGGTTACTGTACTGGAATCTCTCCAAAAGAATCTGGATTGTGGTGAGGGAACAGAGAAAAAAGCTCATTTAGGACCTACACTTACGAAGGGGGTAGGCAGCTGTATATCAGGGAGTAAACCTTCTGAGAATAAAAACAGCTGGAGCTTGTTAAGGTAATTACACAGGGGAAAGGATAATGTACTGGGAACTCCTCAGAAGAATCTGATTTGTGGTGAGGGGAGAGAGATAAAAGCTCATTTAGGAACGACATGAACATGCTGCCAAGGTAGCTGTTTATCAGTAAATATCTCCACTGAGATTAAGAAAAGCAGTAGCTTAAGAAATTAAGTACTTCCTGGTATGGTTACTGTACCGGTAACTCCCCAAAAGAATCTGGATTGTGGTGAGGGAACAGAGAAAAAAGCTCATTTAGGACCTGCACTTAAGAAGGGGGTAGGCAGCAGTATATCAGGGAGTAAACGTTCTGAGAATAAAAACAGCTGGAGCTTGTTAAGGTAATTACACAAGGGAAAGGATAATGTACCGGGAACTCCTCAGAAGAATCTGATTTGTGGTGAGGGGAGAGAGATAAAAGCTCATTTAGGAACGACATGAACATGCTTCGTAGGTAGCTGTTTATCAGTAAATATCTCCACTGAGATTACGAAAAGCAGTAGCTTAATAAATTAAGTACTTCCTGGTATGGTTACTGTACTGATAACTCCCCAAAAGAATCTGGATTGTGGTGAGGGAACAGAGAAAAAAGCTCATTTAGGACCCGCACTTACGAAGGGGGTAGGCAGCTGTATATCAGGGAGTAAACCTTCTGAGAATAAAAACAGCTGGAGCTTGTTAAGGTAATTACACCAGGGAAAGGATAATGTACTGGGAACTCCTCAGAAGAATCTGATTTGTGGTGAGGGGAGAGAGATAAAAGCTCATTTAGGAACGACATGAACATGCTACGTAGGTAGCTGTTTATAAGTAAATATCTCCACTGAGATTAAGAAAAGCAGTAGCTTAATAAATTAAGTACTTCCTGTTATGGTTACTGTACTGGTAACTCCCCAAAAGAATCTGGATTGTGGTGAGGGAACAGAGAAAAAGCTCATTTAGGACCTGCACTTACGAAGGGGGTAGGCAGCTGTATATCAGGGAGTAAACCTTCTGAGAATAAAAACAGCTGGAGCTTGTTAAGGTAATTACACAGGGGAAAGGATAATGTACTGGGAACTCCTCAGAAGAATCTGATTTGTGGTGAGGGGAGAGAGATAAAAGCTCATTTAGGAACGACATGAACATGCTGCGTAGGTAGCTGTTTATCAGTAAATATCTCCACTGAGATTAACCAAAGCAGTAGCTTAATAAATTAAGTACTTCCTGGTATGGTTACTGTACTGGTAACTCCCCAAAACAATCTGGATTGTGGAGCGGGAACAGAGAAAAAAGCTCATTTAGGACCTTCACTTACTAAGGGGGTAGGCAGCTGTACATCAGGGAGTATCCCTTCTGGGAATAAAAACAGCTGGAGCTTGTTAAGGTAATTACACAGGGGAAAGGATAATGTACTGGGAACTCCTCAGAAGAATCTGATTTGTGGTGAGGGGAGAGAGATAAAAGCTCATTTAGGAACGACATGAACATGCTGCGTAGGTAGCTGTTTATCAGTAAATATCTCCAATGAGATTAAGAAAAGCAGTAGCTTAATAAATTAAGTACTTCCTGGTATGGTTACTCTACTGGTAATTCCCCAAAAGAATCTCGATTGTGGTGAGGGAATAGAGAAGAAAGCTCATTTAGGACCTGCACATACGAAGGGGGTAGGCAGCAGTATATCAGGGATTAAACCTTCTGAGAATAAAAACAGCTGGAGCTTGTTAAGGTAATTACACAGGGGAAAGGATAATGTACTGGGAACTCCTCAGAAGAATCTGATTTGTGGTGAGGGGAGAGAGATAAAAGCTCATTTAGGAACGACATGAACATCCTGCGTAGGTAGCTGTTTATCAGAAAATATCTCACTGAGATTAAGAAAAGCAGTAGCTTAATAAATTAAGTACTTCCTGGTATGGTTACTGTACTGGTAACTCCCCAAAAGAATCTGGATTGTGGTGAGGGAACAGAGAAAAAAGCTCATTTAGGACCTGCACTTACGAAGGGGGTAGGCAGCTGTATATCAGGGAGTAAACCTTCTGAGAATAAAAACAGCTGGAGCTTGTTAAGGTAATTACACAGGGGAAAGGATAATGTACAGGGAACTCCTCAGAAGAATCTGATTTGTGGTGAGGGGAGAGAGATAAATGCTCATCTAGGAACGACATGAACATACTTCGTAGGTAGCTGTTTATCAGTAAATATCTCCACTGAGATTAAGAAAAGCAGTAGCTTAATAAATTAAGTACTTCCTGGTATGGTTACTGTACTGGTAACTCCCCAAAAGAATCTGGATTGTGGTGAGGGAACAGAGAAAAAAGCTCATTTAGGACCTGCACTTACGAAGGGGGTAGGCAGCTGTATATCAGGGAGTAAACCTTCTGAGAATAAAAACAGCTGGAGCTTGTTAAGGTAATTACACAGGGGAAAGGATAATGTACTGGGAACTCCTCAGAAGAATCTGATTTGTGGTGAGGGGAGAGAGATAAAAGCTCATTTAGGAACGACATGAACATGCTGCGTAGGTAGGTGTTTATCAGTAAATATCTCCACTGAGATTAAGAAAAGCAGTAGCTTAAGAAATTAAGTACTTCCTGGTATGGTTACTGTACCGGTAACTCCCCAAAAGAATCTGGATTGTCGTGAGGGAACAGAGAAAAAAGCTCATTTAGGACCTGCACTTAAGAAGGGGGTAGGCAGCAGTATATCAGGGAGTAAACCTTCTGAGAATAAAAACAGCTGGAGCTTGTTAAGGTAATTACACAGGGGAAAGGATAATGTACCGGGAACTCCTCAGAAGAATCTGATTTGTGGTGAGGAGAGAGAGATAAAAGCTCATTTAGGAACGACATGAACATGCTGCGTAGGTAGCTGTTTATCAGTAAATATCTCCACTGAGATTAAGAAAAGCAGTAGCTTAATAAATTAAGTACTTCCTGGTATGGTTACTGTACTGATAACTCCCCAAAAGAATCTGGATTGTGGTGAGGGAACAGAGAAAAAAGCTCATTTAGGACCCGCACGTACGAAGGGGGTAGGCAGCTGTATATCAGGGAGTAAACCTTCTGAGAATAAAAACAGCTGGAGCTTGTTAAGGTAATTACACCGGGGAAAGGATAATGTACTGGGAACTCCTCAGAAGAATCTGATTTGTGGTGAGGGGAGAGAGATAAAAGCTCATTTAGGAACGACATGAACATGCTGCGTAGGTAGCTGTTTATCAGTAAATATCTAAACTGAGATTAAGAAAAGCAGTAGCTTAAGAAATTAAGTACTTCCTGGTATGGTTACTGTACTGGTAACTCCCCAAAAGAATCTGGATTGTGGTGAGGGAACAGAGAAAAAGCTCATTTAGGACCTGCACTTACGAAGGGGGTAGGCAGCTGTATATCAGGGAGTAAACCTTCTGAGAATAAAAACAGCTGGAGCTTGTTAAGGTAATTACACAGGGGAAAGGATAATGTACTGGGAACTCCTCAGAAGAATCTGATTTGTGGTGAGGGGAGAGAGATAAAAGCTCATTTAGGAACGACATGAACATGCTGCGTAGGTAGCTGTTTATCAGTAAATATCTCCACTGAGATTAACCAAAGCAGTAGCTTAATAAATTAAGTACTTCCTGGTATGGTTACTGTACTGGTAACTCCCCAAAACAATCTCGATTGTGGAGCGGGAACAGAGAAAAAAGCTCATTTAGGACCTTCACTTACTAAGGGGGTAGGCAGCTGTACATCAGGGAGTATCCCTTCTGGGAATAAAAACAGCTGGAGCTTGTTAAGGTAATTACACAGGGGAAAGGATAATGTACTGGGAACTCCTCAGAAGAATCTGATTTGTGGTGAGGGGAGAGAGATAAAAGCTCATTTAGGAACGACATGAACATGCTGCGTAGGTAGCTGTTTATCAGTAAATATCTCCAATGAGATTAAGAAAAGCAGTAGCTTAATAAATTAAGTACTTCCTGGTATGGTTACTCTACTGGTAATTCCCCAAAAGAATCTCGATTGTGGTGAGGGAATAGAGAAGAAAGCTCATTTAGGACCTGCACATACGAAGGGGGTAGGCAGCAGTATATCAGGGATTAAACCTTCTGAGAATAAAAACAGCTGGAGCTTGTTAAGGTAATTACACAGGGGAAAGGATAATGTACTGGGAACTCCTCAGAAGAATCTGATTTGTGGTGAGGGGAGAGAGATAAAAGCTCATTTAGGAACGACATGAACATCCTGCGTAGGTAGCTGTTTATCAGAAAATATCTCCACTGAGATTAAGAAAAGCAGTAGCTTAATAAATTAAGTACTTCCTGGTATGGTTACTGTACTGGTAACTCCCCAAAAGAATCTGGATTGTGGTGAGGGAACAGAGAAAAAAGCTCATTTAGGACCTGCACTTACGAAGGGGGTAGGCAGCTGTATATCAGGGAGTAAACCTTCTGAGAATAAAAACAGCTGGAGCTTGTTAAGGTAATTACACAGGGGAAAGGATAATGTACAGGGAACTCCTCAGAAGAATCTGATTTGTGGTGAGGGGAGAGAGATAAATGCTCATCTAGGAACGACATGAACATACTTCGTAGGTAGCTGTTTATCAGTAAATATCTCCACTGAGATTAAGAAAAGCAGTAGCTTAATAAATTAAGTACTTCCTGGTATGGTTACTGTACTGGTAACTCCCCAAAAGAATCTGGATTGTGGTGAGGGAACAGAGAAAAAAGCTCATTTAGGACCTGCACTTACGAAGGGGGTAGGCAGCTGTATATCAGGGAGTAAACCTTCTGAGAATAAAAACAGCTGGAGCTTGTTAAGGTAATTACACAGGGGAAAGGATAATGTACTGGGAACTCCTCAGAAGAATCTGATTTGTGGTGAGGGGAGAGAGATAAAAGCTCATTTAGGAACGACATGAACATGCTGCGTAGGTAGGTGTTTATCAGTAAATATCTCCACTGAGATTAAGAAAAGCAGTAGCTTAAGAAATTAAGTACTTCCTGGTATGGTTACTGTACCGGTAACTCCCCAAAAGAATCTGGATTGTCGTGAGGGAACAGAGAAAAAAGCTCATTTAGGACCTGCACTTAAGAAGGGGGTAGGCAGCAGTATATCAGGGAGTAAACCTTCTGAGAATAAAAACAGCTGGAGCTTGTTAAGGTAATTACACAGGGGAAAGGATAATGTACCGGGAACTCCTCAGAAGAATCTGATTTGTGGTGAGGAGAGAGAGATAAAAGCTCATTTAGGAACGACATGAACATGCTGCGTAGGTAGCTGTTTATCAGTAAATATCTCCACTGAGATTAAGAAAAGCAGTAGCTTAATAAATTAAGTACTTCCTGGTATGGTTACTGTACTGATAACTCCCCAAAAGAATCTGGATTGTGGTGAGGGAACAGAGAAAAAAGCTCATTTAGGACCTGCACGTACGAAGGGGGTAGGCAGCTGTATATCAGGGAGTAAACCTTCTGAGAATAAAAACAGCTGGAGCTTGTTAAGGTAATTACACCGGGGAAAGGATAATGTACTGGGAACTCCTCAGAAGAATCTGATTTGTGGTGAGGGGAGAGAGATAAAAGCTCATTTAGGAACGACATGAACATGCTGCGTAGGTAGCTGTTTATCAGTAAATATCTAAACTGAGATTAAGAAAAGCAGTAGCTTAAGAAATTAAGTACTTCCTGGTATGGTTACTGTACCGGTAACTCCCCAAAAGAATCTGGATTGTGGTGAGGGAACAGAGAAAAAAGCTCATTTAGGACCTGCACTTAAGAAGGGGGTAGGCAGCAGTATATCAGGGAGTAAACCTTCTGAGAATAAAAACAGCTGGAGCTTGTTAAGGTAATTACACAGGGGAAAGGATAATGTACCGGGAACTCCTCAGAAGAATCTGATTTGTGGTGAGGGGAGAGAGATAAAAGCTCATTTAGGAACGACATGAACATGCTACGTAGGTAGCTGTTTATCAGTAAATATCTCCACTGAGATTAAGAAAAGCAGTAGCTTAATAAATTAAGTACTTCCTGTTATGGTTACTGTACTGGTAACTCCCCAAAAGAATCTGGATTGTGGTGAGGGAACAGGGAAAAAGCTCATTTAGGACCTGCACTTACGAAGCGGGTAGGCAGCTGTATATCAGGGAGTAAACCTTCTGAGAATAAAAACAGCTGGAGCTTGTTAAGGTAATTACACAGGGAAAGGATAATGTACTGGGAACTCCTCACAAGAATCTGATTTGTGGTGAGGGGAGAGAGATAAAAGCTCATTTAAGAACGACATGAACATGCTGCGTAGGTAGCTGTTTATCAGTAAATATCTCCACTGTGATTAACCAAAGCAGTAGCTTAATAAATTAAGTACTTCCTGGTATGGTTACTGTACTTGTAACTCCCCAAAAGAATCTGGATTGTGGTGAGGGAACAGAGAGAAAACCTCATTTAGGACCTGCACTTACGAAGGGGGTAGTCAGCTGTATATCAGGGAGTAAACCTTCTGAGAACAAAAACAGCTGGAGCTTGTTAAGGTAATTACACAGGAGAAAGGATAAGGTAGTGGGAACTCCTCAGAAGAATCTGATTTGTGGTGAGGGGAGAGAGATAAAAGCTCATTTAGGAACGACATGAACATGCTGCGTAGGTAGCTGGTTATCAGTATATATCTCCACTGAGATTAAGAAACGCAGTAGCTTAATAAATTAAGTACTTCCTGGTATGGTTCCTGTACTGTTTACTCCAGAAAAGAATCTGGATTGTGGTGAGGGAACAGAGAAAAAAGCTCATTTAGGACCTGCACTTATGAAGGGGGTAGGCAGCAGTATATCAGGGAGTAAACCTTCTGAGAATAAAAACAGCTGGAGCTTGTTAAGGTAATTACACAGTGGAAAGGATAATGTACTGGGAACTCCTCAGAAGAATCTGATTTGTGGTGAGGGGAGAGATATAAAAGCTCATTTAGGAACTACATGAACATTCTGCGTAGGTAGCTGTTTATCAGGAAATATCTACACTGAGATTAAGAAAAGCAGTAGCTTAATTAATTATGTACTTCCTGGTATGGTTACTGTACTGGTAACTCCCCAAAAGAATCTGGATTGTGGTGAGGGACCAGAGAAAAAAGCTCATTTAGGACCTGCACTTACGAAGGGGGTAGGCAGCTGTATATCAGCGAGTAAACCTTCTGAGAATAAAAATAGCTGGAGCTTGTTAAGGTAATTACACTGGGGAAAGGATAATGTACTGGGAACTCCTCAGAAGAATCTGATTTGTGCTGAGGGGAGAGAGATAAAAGCTCATATAGGAACCACATGAACATGCTGCGTAGGTAGCTGTTTATCAGTAAATATCTCCACTGAGATTAAGAAAAGCAGAAGTTTAATAAATTAAGTACTTCCTGGTATGGGTACTGTACTGGTAACTCCACAAAAGAATCTGGATTGTGGTGAGGGAACAGAGAAAAAAGCTCATTTAGGACCTACACTTACGAAGGGGGTAGGCAGCTGTATATCAGGGAGTAAACCTTCTGATAATAAAAACAGCTGGAGCTTGTTAAGGTAATTACACAGGGGAAAGGATAATGTACTGGGAACTCCTCAGATGAATCTGATTTGTGGTGAGGGGAGAGAGATAAAAGCTCATTTAGGAACGATATAAACCTGCTGCGTAGGTAGCTGTTTATCAGTAAATATCTCCACTGAGATTAAGAAAAGCAGTAGCTTAATAAATTAAGTACTTCCTGGTATGGTTACTGTACTGGAATCTCTCCAAAAGTATCTGGATTGTGGTGAGGGAACAGAGAAAAAAGCTCATTTAGGACCTGCACTTACGAAGGGGGTAGGCAGCTGTATATCAGGGAGTAAACCTTCTGAGAATAAAACCAGCTGGAGCTTGTTAAGGTAATTACACAGGGGAAAGCATAATGTACTGGGAACTCCTCAGAAGAATCTGATTTGTGGTGAGGGGAGAGAGATAAAAGCTCATTTAGGAACGACATGAACATGCTGCGTACGTAGCTGTTTATCAGTAAATATCTCCACTGAGATTAAGAAAAGCAGTAGCTTAATAAATTAAGTACTTGCTGGTATGGTTACTGTACTGGTAACTCCCCAAAAGAATCTGGATTGTGTTGAGGGAACAGAGAAAAAAGCTCATTTAGGACCTGCACTTACGAAGGGGTAGGCAGCTGTATATCAGGGAGTCAACCTTCTGAGAATAAAAACAGCTGGAGCTTGTTAAGGTAATTACACAGGGGAAAGGATAATGTACTGGGAACTCCTCAGAAGAATCTGATTTGTGGTGAGGGGAGAGAGATAAAAGCTCATTTAGGAACGACATGAACATGCTGCGTAGGTAGCTGTTTATCAGTAAATATCTCCACTGAGATTAAGAAAAGCAGTAGCTTAATAAATTAAGTACTTCCTGGTATGGTTACTGTACTGGTAACTCCCCAAAAGAATCTGGATTGTGGTGAGGGAACAGAGAAAAAAGCTCATTTAGGACCTGCACTTACGAAGGGGGTAGGCAGCTGTATATCAGGGAGTAAACCTTCTGAGAATAAAAACAGCTGGATCTTGTTAAGGTAATTACACAGGGGAAAGGATAATGTACTGGGAACTCCTCAGAAGAATCTGATTGGTGGTGAGGGGAGAGAGATAAAAGCTCATTTAGGAACGACATGAACATGCTGCGTACGTAGCTGTTTATCAGTAAATATCTCCACTGAGATTAAGAAAAGCAGTAGCTTAATAAATTAAGTACTTCCTGGTATGGTTACTGCACTGGAATCTCTCCAAAAGAATCTGGATTGTGGTGAGGGAACAGAGAAAAAAGCTCACTTAAGACCTGCACTTACGAAGGGGGTAGGCAGCTGTATATCAGGGAGTAAACCTTCTGAGAAAAAAACCAGCTGGAGCTTGTTAAGGTAATTACACAGGGGAAAGCATAATGTACTGGGAACTCCTCAGAAGAATCTGATTTGTGGTGAGGGGAGAGAGATAAAAGCTCATTTAGGAACGACATGAACATGCTGCGTACGTAGCTGTTTATCAGTAAATATCTCCACTGAGATTAAGAAAAGCAGTAGCTTAATAAATTAAGTACTTCCTGGTATGGTTACTGTACTGGTCACTCCCCAAAAGAATCTGGATTGTGTTGAGGCAACAGAGAAAAAAGCTCATTTAGGACCTACACTTACGAAGGGGGTAGGCAGCTGTATATCAGGGAGTAAACCTTCTGAGAATAAAAACAGCTGGAGCTTGTTAAGGTAATTACACCAGGGAAAGGATAATGTACTGGCAACTCCTCAGAAGAATCTGATTTGTGGTGAGGGGAGAGAGATAAAAGCTCATTTAGGAACGACATGAACATGCTACGTAGGTAGCTGTTTATAAGTAAATATCTCCACTGAGATTAAGAAAAGCAGTAGCTTAATAAATTAAGTACTTCCTGTTATGGTTACTGTACTGGTAACTCCCCAAAAGAATCTGGATTGTGGTGAGGGAACAGAGAAAAAGCTCATTTAGGACCTGCACTTACGAAGGGGGTAGGCAGCTGTATATCAGGGAGTAAACCTTCTGAGAATAAAAACAGCTGGAGCTTGTTAAGGTAATTACACAGGGGAAAGGATAATGTACTGGGAACTCCTCAGAAGAATCTGATTTGTGGTGAGGGGAGAGAGATAAAAGCTCATTTATGAACGACATGAACATGCTGCGTAGGTAGCTGTTTATCAGTAAATATCTCCACTGAGATTAACCAAAGCAGTAGCTTAATAAATTAAGTACTTCCTGGTATGGTTACTGTACTGGTAACTCCCCAAAACAATCTGGATTGTGGAGCGGGAACAGAGAAAAAAGCTCATTTAGGACCTTCACTTACTAAGGGGGTAGGCAGCTGTACATCAGGGAGTATCCCTTCTGGGAATAAAAACAGCTGGAGCTTGTTAAGGTAATTACACAGGGGAAAGGATAATGTACTGGGAACTCCTCAGAAGAATCTGATTTGTGGTGAGGGGAGAGAGATAAAAGCTCATTTAGGAACGACATGAACATGCTGCGTAGGTAGCTGTTTATCAGTAAATATCTCCAATGAGATTAAGAAAAGCAGTAGCTTAATAAATTAAGTACTTCCTGGTATGGTTACTCTACTGGTAATTCCCCAAAAGAATCTCGATTGTGGTGAGGGAATAGAGAAGAAAGCTCATTTAGGACCTGCACATACGAAGGGGGTAGGCAGCAGTATATCAGGGATTAAACCTTCTGAGAATAAAAACACCTGGAGCTTGTTAAGGTAATTACACAGGGGAAAGGATAATGTACTGGGAACTCCTCAGAAGAATCTGATTTGTGGTGAGGGGAGAGAGATAAAAGCTCATTTAGGAACGACATGAACATCCTGCGTAGGTAGCTGTTTATCAGAAAATATCTCCACTGAGATTAAGAAAAGCAGTAGCTTAATAAATTAAGTACTTCCTGGTATGGTTACTGTACTGGTAACTCCCCAAAAGAATCTGGATTGTGGTGAGGGAACAGAGAAAAAAGCTCATTTAGGACCTGCACTTACGAAGGGGGTAGGCAGCTGTATATCAGGGAGTAAACCTTCTGAGAATAAAAACAGCTGGAGCTTGTTAAGGTAATTACACAGGGGAAAGGATAATGTACAGGGAACTGCTCAGAAGAATCTGATTTGTGGTGAGGGGAGAGAGATAAATGCTCATCTAGGAACGACATGAACATACTTCGTAGGTAGCTGTTTATCAGTAAATATCTCCACTGAGATTAAGAAAAGCAGTAGCTTAATAAATTAAGTACTTCCTGGTATGGTTACTGTACTGGTAACTCCCCAAAAGAATCTGGATTGTGGTGAGGGAACAGAGAAAAAAGCTCATTTAGGACCTGCACTTACGAAGGGGGTAGGCAGCTGTATATCAGGGAGTAAACCTTCTGAGAATAAAAACAGCTGGAGCTTGTTAAGGTAATTACACAGGGGAAAGGATAATGTACTGGGAACTCCTCAGAAGAATCTGATTTGTGGTGAGGGGAGAGAGATAAAAGCTCATTTAGGAACGACATGAACATGCTGCGTAGGTAGCTGTTTATCAGTAAATATCTCCACTGAGATTAAGAAAAGCAGTAGCTTAATAAATTAAGTACTTCCTGGTATGGTTACTGTACCTGGTAACTCCCCAAAAGAATCTGGATTGTGGTGAGCGGGAACAGAGAAAAAAGCTCATTTAGGACCTCACTTAAGAAGGGGGTAGGCAGCAGTATATCAGGGAGTACCTTCTGAGAATAAAAACAGCTGGAGCTTGTTAAGGTAATTACACAGGGGAAAGGATAATGTACCGGGAACTCCTCAGAAGAATCTGATTTGTGGTGAGGGGAGAGAGATAAAAGCTCATTTAGGAACGACATGAACATGCTGCGTAGGTAGCTGTTTATCAGTAAATATCTCCACTGAGATTAAGAAAAGCAGTAGCTTAATAAATTAAGTACTTCCTGGTATGGTTACTGTACTGATAACTCCCCAAAAGAATCTGGATTGTGGTGAGGGAACAGAGAAAAAAGCTCATTTAGGACCTGCACTTACGAAGGGGGTAGGCAGCTGTATATCAGGGAGTAAACCTTCTGAGAATAAAAACAGCTGGAGCTTGTTAAGGTAATTACACCAGGGGAAAGGATAATGTACTGGGAACTCCTCAGAAGAATCTGATTTGTGGTGAGGGGAGAGAGATAAAAGCTCATTTAGGAACGACATGAACATGCTGCGTAGGTAGCTGTTTATCAGTAAATATCTCCACTGAGATTAAGAAAAGCAGTAGCTTAAGAAATTAAGTACTTCCTGGTATGGTTACTGTACCGGTAACTCCCCAAAAGAATCTGGATTGTGGTGAGGGAACAGAGAAAAAAGCTCATTTAGGACCTGCACTTAAGAAGGGGGTAGGCAGCTGTATATCAGGGAGTAAACCTTCTGAGAATAAAAACAGCTGGAGCTTGTTAAGGTAATTACACAGGGGAAAGGATAATGTACCGGGAACTCCTCAGAAGAATCTGATTTGTGGTGAGGGGAGAGAGATAAAAGCTCATTTAAGAACGACATGAACATGCTACGTAGGTAGCTGTTTATCAGTAAATATCTCCACTGAGATTAAGAAAAGCAGTAGCTTAATAAATTAAGTACTTCCTGTTATGGTTACTGTACTGGTAACTCCCCAAAAGAATCTGGATTGTGGTGAGGGAACAGGAAAAAGCTCATTTAGGACCTGCACTTACGAAGGGGTAGGCAGCTGTATATCAGGGAGTAAACCTTCTGAGAATAAAAACAGCTGGAGCTTGTTAAGGTAATTACACAGGGGAAAGGATAATGTATTGGAACTCCTCACAAGAATCTGATTTGTGGTGAGGGGAGAGAGATAAAAGCTCATTTAAGAACGACATGAACATGCTGCGTAGGTAGCTGTTTATCAGTAAATATCTCCACTGTGATTAACCAAAGCAGTAGCTTAATAAATTAAGTACTTCCTGGTATGGTTACTGTACTTGTCACTCCCCAAAAGAATCTGGATTGTGGTGAGGGAACAGAGAGAAAACCTCATTTAGGACCTGCACTTACGAAGGGGGTAGTCAGCTGTATATCAGGGAGTAAACCTTCTGAGAATAAAAACAGCTGGAGCTTGTTAAGGTAATTACACAGGAGAAAGGATAATGTAGTGGGAACTCCTCAGAAGAATCTGATTTGTGGTGAGGGGAGAGAGATAAAAGCTCATTTAGGAACGACATGAACATGCTGCGTAGGTAGCTGGTTATCAGTATATATCTCCACTGAGATTAAGAAACGCAGTAGCTTAATAAATTAAGTACTTCCTGGTATGGTTCCTGTACTGTTTACTCCAGAAAAGAATCTGGATTGTGGTGAGGGAACAGAGAAAAAAGCTCATTTAGGACCTGCACTTATGAAGGGGGTAGGCAGCAGTATATCAGGGAGTAAACCTTCTGAGAATAAAAACAGCTGGAGCTTGTTAAGGTAATTACACAGTGGAAAGGATAATGTACTGGGAACTCCGCAGAAGAATCTGATTTGTGGTGAGGGGAGAGATATAAAAGCTCATTTAGGAACTACATGAACATTCTGCGTAGGTAGCTGTTTATCAGTAATATATCTCCACTGAGATTAAGAAAAGCAGTAGCTTCATGAATTAAGTACTTCCTGGTATGGTTACTGTACTGGTAACTCCCCAAAAGAATCTGGATTGTGGTGAGGGAACAGAGAAAAAAGCTCATTTATTACCTGCACTTACGAAGGGGTAGGCACCTGTATATCAGGGAGTAAACCGTCTGAGAATAAAAACAGCTGGAGCTTGTTAAGGTAATTACACAGGGGAAAGGATTATACTGGGAACTCCTCAGAAGAGTCTGATTTGTGGTGAGGGGAGAGAGATAAAAGCTCATTTAGGAACGACAGGAACATGCTGCGTAGGTAGCGGTTTATCAGGAAATATCTACACTGAGATTAAGAAAAGCAGTAGCTTAATTAATTATGTACTTCCTGGTATGGTTACTGTACTGGTAACTCCCCAAAAGAATCTGGATTGTGGTGAGGGACCAGAGAAAAAAGCTCATTTAGGACCTGCACTTACGAAGGGGGTAGGCAGCTGTATATCAGCGAGTAAACCTTCTGAGAATAAAAATAGCTGGAGCTTGTTAAGGTAATTACACAGGGGAAAGGATAATGTACTGGGAACTCCTCAGAAGAATCTGATTTGTGCTGAGGGGAGAGAGATAAAAGCTCATATAGGAACCACATGAACATGCTGCGTAGGTAGCTGTTTATCAGTAAATATCTCCACTGAGATTAAGAAAAGCAGAAGTTTAATAAATTAAGTACTTCCTGGTATGGGTACTGTACTGGTAACTCCACAAAAGAATCTGGATTGTGGTGAGGGAACAGAGAAAAAAGCTCATTTAGGACCTACACTTACGAAGGGGGTAGGCAGCTGTATATCAGGGAGTAAACCTTGTGATAATAAAAACAGCTGGAGCTTGTTAAGGTAATTACACAGGGGAAAGGATAATGTACTGGGAACTCCTCAGATGAATCTGATTTGTGGTGAGGGGAGAGAGATAAAAGCTCATTTAGGAACGATATAAACCTGCTGCGTAGGTAGCTGTTTATCAGTAAATATCTCCACTGAGATTAAGAAAAGCAGTAGCTTAATAAATTAAGTACTTTCTGGTATGGTTACTGTACTGGTAACTCCCCAAAGAATCTGGATTGTGGTGAGGTAACAGAGAAAAAAGCTCATTTAGGACCTGCACTTACGAAGGGGGTAGGCAGCTGTATATCAGGGAGTAAACCTTCTGAGAATAAAAACAGCTGGAACTTGTTAAGGTAATTACACAGGGGAAAAGATGAAGTACTGGAACTCCTCAGAAGAATCTGATTTGTGGTGAGGGGAGAGAGATAAAAGCTCATTTTGGAACGACGTGAACATGCTGCATACGTAGCTGTTTATCAGTAAATATCTCCACTGAGATTAAGAAAAGCAGTAGCTTAATAAATTAAGTACTTCCTGGTATGGTTACTGTACTGGTAACTCCCCAAAAGAATCTGGATTGTGGTGCGGGAACAGAGAAAAAAGCTCATTTAAGACCTGCACTTACTAAGAGTGTAGGCAGGTGTACATCAAGGAGTAAACCTTCTGAGAATAAAAACAGCTGGAGCTTGTTAAGGTAATTACACAGTCGAAAGGATAATGTACTGGGAACTCCTCAGAAGAATCTGATTTGTGTTGAGGGGAGAGAGATAAAAGCTCATTTATTAACTACATGAACATGCTGCGTAGGTAGCTGTTTATCAGTAAATATCTCCACTGAGATTAAGAAAAGCAGTAGCTTAATAAATTAAGTACTTCCTGGTATGGTTACTGTCCTGGTAACTCCCCAAAAGAATCTGGATTGTGGTGAGGGAACAGAGAAAAAAGCTCATTTAGGACCTGCACTTACGAAGGGGGTAGGCAGTTGTATATCAGGGAGTAAACCTTCTGAGAATAAAAACAGCGGGAGCTTGTTAAGGTAATTACACAGGGGAAAGGATAATGTACTGGGAACAATTCAGAAGAATCTGATTTGTGGTGAGGGGAGAGAGATAAAAGCTCATTTAGGAACGACATGAACATGCTGCGTACGTAGCTGTTTATCAGTAAATATCTCCACTGAGATTAAGAAAAGCAGTAGCTTAATAAATTAAGTACTTCCTGGTATGATTACTGTACTGGTAACTCCTCAAAAGAATCTGGATTGTGGTGAGGGAACAGAGAAAAAATCTCATTTAGGACCTGCACATACGAAGGGGGTAGGCAGCTGTATATCAGGGAGTAAACCTTCTGAGAATAAAAACAGCTGGAACTTGTTAAGGTAATTACACAGGGGAAAGGATAATGTACTGGGAACTCCTCAGAAGAATCTGATTTGTGGTGAGGGGAGAGAGATAAAAGCTCATTTAGGAACGAAATGAACATGCTGCGTAGGTAGCTGTTTATCAGTAAATATCTCCACTGAGATTAACCAAAGCAGTAGCTTAATAAATTAAGTACTTCCTGGTATGGTTACTGTACTGGTAACTCCCCAAAATAATCTGGGTTGTGGTGCGGGAACAGAGAAAAAAGCTCATTTAGGACCTGCACTTACTAAGGGGGTAGGCAGCTGTACATCAGGGAGTATCCCTTCTGGGAATAAAAACAGCTGGAGCTTGTTAAGGTAATTACACAGGGGAAAGGATAATGTACTGGGAACTCCTCAGAAGAATCTGATTTGTGGTGAGGGGAGAGAGATAAAAGCTCATTTATGAACGATATGAACATGCTGCGTAGGTAGCTGTTTATCAGTAACTATCTCCACTGAGATTAAGAATAGCAGTAGCTTAATAAATTAAGTACTTCCTGGTATGGTTACTCTACTGGTAATTCCCCAAAAGAATCTGGATTGTGGTGAGGGAATAGAGAAGAAAGCTCATTTAGGACCTGCACTTACGAAGGGGGTAGGCAGCAGTATATCAGGGAGTAAACCTGAGAATAAAAACAGCTGGAGCTTGTTAAGGTAATTACACAGGGGAAAGGATAATGTACTGGGAACTCTACAGAAGAATCTGATTTGTGGTGAGGGGAGAGAGATAAAAGCTCATTTAGGAACGACATGAACATGCTGCATATGTAGCTGTTTATAAGTAACTATCTCCAGTGAGATTAAGAAAAGCAGTAGCTTAATAAATTAAGTACTTCCTGGTATGGTTACTGTACTGGTAACTCCCCCAAAGAATCTGGATTGTGGTGAGGGAACAGAGAAAAAAGCTCATTTAGGACCTGCACTTACGAAGTGGATAGGCAGCTGTATATCAGGGAGTAAACCTTCTGAGAGTAAAAACAGCTGGAGCTTGTTAAGGTAATTACACAGGGGAAAGGGTAATGTACCGGGAACTCCTCAGAAGAATCTGATTTGTGGTGAGGGGAGAGAGATAAAAGCTCATTTAGGAACGACAGGACCATGCTGCGTACATAGCTGTTTATCAGTAAATATCTCCACTGAGATTAAGAAAAGCAGTAGCTTAATAAATTAAGTACTTCCTGGTATGGTTACTGTACTGGTAACTCCCCAAAAGAATCTGGATTGTGGTGCGGGAACAGAGAAAAAAGCTCATTTAAGACCTGCACTTACTAAGGGTGTAGGCAGGTGTACATCAAGGAGTAAACCTTCTGAGAATAAAAACAGCTGGAGCTTGTTAAGGTAATTACACAGGGGAAAGGATAATGTACTGGGAACTCCTCAGAAGAATCTGATTTGTGGTGAAGGGAGAGAGATAAAAGCTCATTTAGGAACGACATGAACATGCTGCGTAGGTAGCTGTTTATCAGTAAATATCTCCACTGAGATTAAGAAAAGCAGTAGCTTAATAAATTAAGTACTTTTTGGTATGGTTACTGTACTGGTAACTCCCCAAAAGAATCTGGATTGTGGTGAGGGAACAGAGAAAAAAGCTCACTTAGGACCTGCACTTGCGAAGGGGTTAGGCAGCTGTTAATCAGGGAGTAAACCTTCTGAGAATAAAAACAGCGGGAGCTTGTTAAGGTAATTACACAGGGGAAAGGATAATGTACTGGGAACAATTCAGAAGAATCTGATTTGTGGTGAGGGGAGAGAGATAAAAGCTCATTTAGGAACGACATGAAAATGCTGCGTAGGTAGCTGTTTATCAGTAAATATCTCCACTGAGATTAAGAAAAGCAGTAGCTTAATAAATTAAGTACTTCCTGGTATGATTACTGTACTGGTAACTCCTCAAAAGAATCTGGATTGTGGTGAGGGAACAGAGAAAAAATCTCATTTAGGACCTGCACATACGAAGGGGGTAGGCAGCTGTATATCAGGGAGTAAACCTTCTGAGAATAAAAACAGCGGGAGCTTGTTAAGGTAATTACACAGGGGAAAGGATAATGTACTGGGAACTCCTCAGAATAATCTGATTTGTTTTGAGGGTAGGGGGATAAAAGCTCATTTACGAAAGACATGAACATGCTGCGTAGTTACTGTTTATCAGTAAATATCTCCACTGAGATTAATAAAAGCAGTAGCTTAATAAATTAAGTACTTCCTGGTATGGTTACTGTACTGGTAACTCCCCAAATGAATCTGGATTGTGGTGAAGGAACAGAGAAAAAAGCTCATTTAGGAACTGCACTTACGAAGGGGGTAGGCAGCTATATATCAGGGAGTAAACATTCTGAGAATAAAAACAGCTGAAGCTTGTTAAGGTAATTACACAGGGGAAAGGATAATGTACTGGGAACTCCTCAGAAGAATCTGATTTGTGGTGAGGGGAGAGAGATAAAAGCTCATTTAGGAACGACATGAACATGCTGCGTAGGTAGCTGTTTATCAGTAAATATCTCCACTGAGATTAAGAAAAGCAGTAGCTTAATAAATTAAGTACTTTTTGGTATGGTTACTGTACTGGTAACTCCCCAAAAGAATCTGGATTGTGGTGAGGGAACAGAGAAAAAAGCTCACTTAGGACCTGCACTTGCGAAGGGGTTAGGCAGCTGTTAATCAGGGAGTAAACCTTCTGAGAATAAAAACAGCTGGAGCTTGTTAAGGTAATTACACAGGGGATAGGATAATGTACTGGGAACTCCTCAGAAGAATCTGATTTGTGGTGAGGGGAGAGAGATAAAAGCTCATTTAGGAACGACATGAACATGCTGCGTAGGTAGCTGTTTATCAGTAAATATCTCCACTGAGAATAAGAAAAGCAGTAGCTTAATAAATTAAGTAATTTTTGGTATGGTTACTGTACTGGTAACTCCCCAAAAGAATCTGGATTGTGGTGAGGGAACAGAGAAAAAAGCTCACTTAGGACCTGCACTTGCGAAGGGGTTAGGCAGCTGTTTATCAGGGAGTAAACCTTCTGAGAATAAAAACAGCTGGAGCTTGTTAAGGTAATTACACAGGGGAAGGTAATGTACTGGGAACTCCTCAGAAGAATCTGATTTGTGGTGAGGGGAGAGAGATAAAAGCTCATTTAGGAACGACATGAACATGCTGCGTAGGTAGCTGTTTATCAGTAAATATCTCCACTGAGATTAAGAAAAGCAGTAGCTTTATAAATTAAGTACTTCCTGGTATGGTTACTGTACTGGTAACTCCCCAAAAGAATCTGCATTGTGTTGAGGAAACAGAGACAAAAGCTCATTTAGGACCTGCACTTACGAAGGGGGTAGGCAGCTGTATATCAGGGAGTAAACCTTCTGAGAGTAAAAACAGCTGGAGCTTGTTAAGGTAATTACACAGGGGAAAGGGTAAAGTACCGGGAACTCCTAAGAAGAATCTGATTTGTGGTGAGGGGAGAGAGATAAAAGCTTATTTAGGAACGACAGGACCATGCTGCGTACATAGCTGTTTATCAGTAAATATCTCCACTGAGATTAAGAAAGGCAGTAGCTTTATAAATTAAGTACTTCCTGGTATGGTTACTGTACTGGTAACTCCCCAAATGAATCTGGATTGTGGTGAAGGCACAGAGAAAAAAGCTCATTTAGGAACTGCACTTACGAAGGGGGTAGGCAGCTGTATATCAGGGAGTCAACCTTCTGAGAATAAAAACAGCTGAAGCTTGTTAAGGTAATTACACAGGGGAAAGGATAATGTACTGGGAACTCCTCAGAAGAATCTGATTTGTCGTGAGGGCAGAGAGATAAAAGCTCATTTAGGAACGACATGAACATGCTGCGTAGGTAGCTGTTTATCAGTAAATATCTCCACTGAGATTAAGAAGAGCAGTAGCTTAATAAATTAAGTACTTCCTGGTATGGTTACTGTACTGGTAACTCCCCAAAAGCATCTGGATTGTGGTGAGGAACAGAGAAAAAAGCTCATTTAGGACCTGCACTTACGAAGGGGGTAGGCAGCTGTATATCAGGGAGTAAACCTTCTGAGAATAAAAACAGCTGGAGCTTGTTAAGGTAATTACACAGGGGAAAGGATAATGTACTGGGAACTCCTCAGAAGAATCTGATTTGTGGTGAGGGGAGAGAGGTAAAAGCTCATTTAGGAACGACATGAACATGCTGCGTAGGTAGCTGTTTATCAGTAAATATCTTCACTGAGATTAAGAAAAGCAGTAGCTTAATAAATTAAGTACTTCCTGGTATGGTTACTGTACTGGTAACTCCCCAAAAGAATCTGGATTGTGGTGAGGGAACAGAGAAAAAAGCTCATTTATCACCTGCGCTTCCTAAGGGGTAGGCAGCTGTATATCAGGGAGTAAACCTTCTGAGAATAAAAACAGCTGGAGCTTGTTAAGGTAATTACACAGGGGAAAGGATAATGTACTGGGAACTCCTCAGAAGAATCTGATTTGTGGTGAGGGGAGAGAGATAAAAGCTCATTTAGGAACGACATGAACATGCTGCGTAGGTAGCTGTTTATCAGTAAATATCTCCACTGAGATTAAGAAAAGCAGTAGCTTAATAAATTAAGTACTTCCTGGTATGGTTACTGTACTGGTAACTCCCCAAAAGAATCTGCATTGTGTTGAGGAAACAGAGAAAAAAGCTCATTTAGGACCTGCACTTAGGAAGGGGTAGGCAGCTGTATATCAGGGAGTAAACCTTCTGAGAATAAAAACAGCTGGAGCTTGTTAAGGTAATTACACAGGGGAAAGGATAATGTACTGGGAACTCCTCAGAAAAATCTGATTTGTGGTGAGGGGAGAGAGATAAAAGCTCATTTAGGAACGACATGAACATGCTGCGTAGGTAGCTGTTTATCAGTAAATATCTCCACTGAGATTAAGAAAAGCAGTAGCTTAATAAATTAAGTACTTCCTGGTATGGGTACTGTACTGGTAACTCCCCAAAAGAATCTGCATTGTGTTGAGGGAACCGAGAAAAAAGCTCATTTAGGACCTGCACTTACGAAGGGGGTAGGCAGCTGTATATCAGGGAGTAAACCTTCTGAGAGTAAAAACAGCTGGAGCTTGTTAAGGTAATTACACAGGGGAAAGTGTAATGTACCGGGAGCTCCTCAGAAGAATCTGATTTGTGGTGAAGGGGAGAGAGATAAAAGCTCATTTAGGAACGACAGGAACATGCTGCGTACATAGCTGTTTATCAGTAAATATCTCCCTGAGTTTAAGAAAAGCAGTAGCTTAATAAATTAAGTACTTCCTGGTATGGTTACTGTACTGGTAACTCCCCAAATGAATCTGGGTTCTGGTGAGGGAACAGAGAAAAAAGCTCATTTAGGACTGCACTTACGAAGGGGGTAGGCAGCTGTATATCAGGGAGTAAACCTTCTGAGAATAAAAACAGCTGGAGCTTGTTAAGGTAATTACACAAGGGAAAGGATAATGTACTGGGAACTCCTCAGAACAATCTGATTTGTGGTGAGGGGTGAGAGATAAAGCTCATTTAGGAACGACATGAACATGCTGCGTAGGTAGCTGTTTATCAGTAAATATCTCCACTGAGATTAAGAAAAGCAGTAGCTTAATAAATTAAGTATTCCTGGTATGGGTACTGTACTGGTAACTCCCCAAGAGAATCTGGATTGTGGTGAGGGAACTGAGAAAAAAGCTCATTTAGGACATGCACTTACGAAGTGGGTAGGCAGTTGTATATCAGGTAGTAAACCTTCTGAGAATAAAAACAGCTGGAGCTTGTTAAGGTAATTACACAGGGGAAAGGATAATGTACTGGGAACTCCTCAGAAGAATCTGATTTGTGGTGAGGGCAGAGAGATAAATGCTCATTTAGGAACTACATGAACATGCTGCGTAGTAGCTGTTTATCACTAAATATCTCCACGGAGATTAAGAAAAGCAGTAGCTTAATAAATTAAGTACTTCCTGGTATGGTTACTGTACTGGTAACTCCCCAAAAGAATCTGGATTGTGGTGAGGGAACAGAGAAAAAAGCTCATTTAGGACCTGCAATTACGAAGGGGGTAGGCAGCTGTATATCAGGGAGTAAACCTTCTGAGAATAAAAACAGCTGGAGCTTGTTAAGGTAATTACACAGGGGAAAGGATAATGTACTGGGAAATGCTCAGAAGAATGTGATTTGTGGTGAGGGAAGAGAGATAAAAGCTCATTTAGGAACGACATGAACATCATGCGTATGTAGCTGTTTATCAGTAAATATCTCCACTGAGATTAAGAAAAGCAGTAGCTTAAAATTAAGTACTTCCTGGTATGGTTACTGTACTGATAACTCCCCAAAAGAATCTGGATTGTGGTGAGGGAAACAGAGAAAAAAGCTCATTTAGGACCTACACTTACGAAGGGGGTAGGCAGCTGTATATCAGGGAGTAAACATTCTGAGAATAAAAACAGCTGGAGCTTGTTAAGGTAATTACACTTTGGAAAGGATAAAGTACTGGGAACTCCTCAGAAGAATCTGATTCGTGGTGAGGGGAGAGAGATAAAAGCTCATTTAGGAACGACATGAACATGCTGCGTAGGTAGCTGTTTATCAGTAAATATCTCCACTGAGATTAAGAAAAGCAGTAGCTTAATAAATTAAGTACTTCCTGGTATGGTTACTGTACTGGTAACTCCCCAAAAGAATCTGCATTGTGTTGAGGAAACAGAGAAAAAAGCTCATTTAGGACCTGCACTTACGAAGGGGGTAGGCAGCTGTATATCAGGGAGTAAACCTTCTGAGAATAAAAACAGCTGGAGCTTTTTAAGGTAATTACACAGGGGAAAGGATAATGTACTGGGAACTCCTCAGAAGAATCTGATTTGTGGTGAGGGGAGAGAGATAAAAGCTCATTTAGGAACGACATGAACATGCTGCGTAGGTAGCTGTTTATCAGTAAATATCTCCACTGAGATTAAGAAAAGCAGTAGCTTAATAAATTAAGTACTTTTTGGTATGGTTACTGTACTGGTAACTCCCCAAAAGAATCTGGATTGTGGTGAGGGAACAGAGAAAAAAGCTCACTTAGGACCTGCACTTGCGAAGGGGTTAGGCAGCTGTTAATCAGGGAGTAAACCTTCTGAGAATAAAAACAGCTGGAGCTTGTTAAGGTAATTACACAGGGGATAGGATAATGTACTGGGAACTCCTCAGAAGAATCTGATTTGTGGTGAGGGAGAGAGATAAAAGCTCATTTAGGAACGACATGAACATGCTGCGTAGGTAGCTGTTTATCAGTAAATATCTCCACTGAGAATAAGAAAAGCAGTAGCTTAATAAATTAAGTACTTTTTGGTATGGTTACTGTACTGATAACTCCCCAAAAGAATCTGGATTGTGGTGAGGGAACAGAGAAAAAAGCTCACTTAGGACCTGCACTTGCGAAGGGGGTTAGGCAGCTGTTTATCAGGGAGTAAACCTTCTGAGAATAAAAACAGCTGGAGCTTGTTAAGGTAATTACACAGGGGATAGGATAATGTACTGGGAACTCCTCAGAAGAATCTGATTTGTGGTGAGGGGAGAGAGATAAAAGCTCATTTAGGAACGACATGAACATGCTGCGTAGGTAGCTGTTTATCAGTAAATATCTCCACTGAGATTAAGAAAAGCAGTAGCTTTATAAATTAAGTACTTCCTGGTATGGTTACTGTACTGGTAACTCCCCAAAAGAATCTGCATTGTGTTGAGGGAAACAGAGACAAAAGCTCATTTAGGACCTGCACTTACGAAGGGGGTAGGCAGCTGTATATCAGGGAGTAAACCTTCTGAGAGTAAAAACAGCTGGAGCTTGTTAAGGTAATTACACAGGGGAAAGTGTAATGTACCGGGAGCTCCTCAGAAGAATCTGATTTGTGGTGAGGGGAGAGAGATAAAAGCTCATTTAGGAACGACAGGAACATGCTGCGTACATAGCTGTTTATCAGTAAATATCTCCCCTGAGTTTAAGAAAAGCAGTAGCTTAATAAATTAAGTACTTCCTGGTATGGTTACTGTACTGGTAACTCCCCAAAGGAATCTGGGTTCTGGTGAGGGAACAGAGAAAAAAGCTCATTTAGGACCTGCAGTTACGAAGGGGGTAGGCAGCTGTATATCAGGGAGTAAACCTTCTGAGAATAAAAACAGCTGGAGCTTGTTAAGGTAATTACACAAGGGAAAGGATAATGTACTGGGAACTCCTCAGAACAATCTGATTTGTGGTGAGGGGTGAGAGATAAAGCTCATTTAGGAACGACATGAACATGCTGCGTAGGTAGCTGTTTATCAGTAAATATCTCCACTGAGATTAAGAAAAGCAGTAGCTTAATAAATTAAGTATTCCTGGTATGGGTACTGTACTGGTAACTCCCCAAGAGAATCTGGATTGTGGTGAGGGAACTGAGAAAAAAGCTCATTTAGGACATGCACTTACGAAGTGGGTAGGCAGTTGTATATCAGGTAGTAAACCTTCTGAGAATAAAAACAGCTGGAGCTTGTTAAGGTAATTACACAGGGGAAAGGATAATGTACTGGGAACTCCTCAGAAGAATCTGATTTGTGGTGAGGGCAGAGAGATAAATGCTCATTTAGGAACTACATGAACATGCTGCGTAAGTAGCTGTTTATCACTAAATATCTCCACGGAGATTAAGAAAAGCAGTAGCTTAATAAATTAAGTACTTCCTGGTATGGTTACTGTACTGGTAACTCCCCAAAAGAATCTGGATTGTGGTGAGGGAACAGAGAAAAAAGCTCATTTAGGACCTGCAATTACGAAGGGGGTAGGCAGCTGTATATCAGGGAGTAAACCTTCTGAGAATAAAAACAGCTGGAGCTTGTTAAGGTAATTACACAGGGGAAAGGATAATGTACTGGGAAATGCTCAGAAGAATGTGATTTGTGGTGAGGGAAGAGAGATAAAAGCTAATTTAGGAACGACATGAACATCATGCGTATGTAGCTGTTTATCAGTAAATATCTCCACTGAGATTAAGAAAAGCAGTAGCTTAAAATTAAGTACTTCCTGGTATGGTTACTGTACTGATAACTCCCCAAAAGAATCTGGATTGTGGTAAGGGAACAGAGAAAAAAGCTCATTTAGGACCTGCAATTACGAAGCGGGTAGGCAGCTGTATAAAAGGGAGTAAACCTTCTGAGAATAAAAACAGCTGGAGCTTGTTAAGGTAATTACACAGGGGAAAGGATAATGTACTGGGAACTCCTGAGAAGAATCTGATTTGTGGTGAGGGGAGAGAGATAAAAGCTCAGTTAGGAACGATATGAACATGCTGCGTAGGTAGCTGTTTATCAGGGAGTAAACCTTCTGAGAATAAAAACAGCTGGAGCTTGTTAAGGTAATTACACAGGGGATAGGATAATGTACTGGCAACTCCTCAGAAGAATCTGATTTGTCGTGAGGGGAGAGAGATAAAAGCTCATTTAGGAACGACATGAACATGCTGCGTAGGTAGCTGTTTATCAGTAAATATCTCCACTGAGATTAGAAAAGCAGTAGCTTAATAAATTAAGTACTTCCTGGTATGGTTACTGTACTGGTAACTCCCCAAAAGAATCTGCATTGTGTTGAGGAAACAGAGAAAAAAGCTCATTTAGGACCTGCACTTACGAAGGGGGTAGGCAGCTGTATATCAGGGAGTAAACCTTCTGAGATAAAAAACAGCTGGAGCTTTTTAAGGTAATTACACAGGGGAAAGGATAATGTACTGGGAACTCCTCAGAAGAATCTGATTTGTGGTGAGGGGAGAGAGATAAAAGCTCATTTAGGAACGACATGAACATGCTGCGTAGGTAGCTGTTTATCAGTAAATATCTCCACTGAGATTAAGAAAAGCAGTAGCTTAATAAATTAAGTACTTCCTGGTATGGGTACTGTACTGGTAACTCCCCAAAAGAATCTGGATTGTGGTGAGGGAACAGAGAAAAAAGCTCATTTAGGACCTGCACTTACGAAGGGGGTCGGCAGCTGTATATCAGCGAGTAAACCTTCTGAGGATAAAAATAGCTGGAGCTTGTTAAGGTAATTACACAGGGGAAAGGATAACGTACTGGGAACTCCTCAGAAGAATCTGATTTGTGCTGAGGGGAGAGAGGTAAAAGCTCATTTAGGAACCACATGAACATGCTGCGTAGGTAGCTGTTTATCAGTAAATATCTCCACTGAGATTAAGAAAAGCAGTAGCTTAATAAATTAATTACTTCCTGGTATGGTTACTGTACTGGTAACTCCCCAAAAGAATCAGGATTGTGGTGAGGGACCAGAGAAAAAAGCTCATTTAGGACATGCACTTACGAAGGGGGTAGGCAGCTGTATATCAGGGAGTAAACCTTCTGAGAATAAAAACAGCTGGAGCTTGTTAAGGGAATTACACAGGGGAAAGGATAATGTACTGGGAACTCCTCAGAAGAATCTGATTTGTGGTGAGGGGAGAGAGATAAAAGCTCATTTAGGAACGACATGAACATGCTGCGTAGGTAGCTGTTTATCAGTAAATATCTCCACTGAGATTAAGCAAAGCAGTAGCTTAATAAATTAAGTACTTCCTGGTATGGTTACTGTACTGGTAACTCCCCAAAAGAATCTGGATTGTGGTGAGGGAACAGAGAAAAAAGCTCCTTTAGGTCCTGCACTTACGAAGGGCTAGTCAGCTGTATATCAGGGAGTAAACCTTCTGAGAATAAAAACAGCTGGAGCTTGTTAATGTAATTACACAGGGGAATGGATAATGTACTGGGAACTCCTCAGAAGAATCTGATTTGTGGTGAGGGGAGAGAGATAAAAGCTCATTTAGGAACGACATGAACATGCTGCGTAGGTAGCTGTTTATCAGTAAATATCTCCACTGAGATTAAGAAAAGCAGTAGCTTAATAAATTAAGTACTTCCTGGTATGGTTACTGTACTGGTAACTCCCCAAAGAATCTGGATTGTGGTGAGGTAACAGAGAAAAAAGCTCATTTAGGACCTGCACTTACGAACGGGGTAGGCAGCTGTATATCAGGGAGTAAACCTTCTGAGAATAAAAACAGCTAGAGCTTGTAGAGGTAATTTCACAGGGGAAAGGATAATGTACTGGGAACTCCTCAGAAGAATCTGATTTGTGGTGAGGGAAGAGAGATAAAACCTCATTTAGGAACGACATGAACATGCTTTGTACGTAGCTATTTATCAGTAAATATCTCCACTGAGCTTAAGAAAAGCAGTAGCTTAATAAATTAAGGACTTCCTGGTATGGTTACTGTCCTGGTAACTCCCCAAAAGAATCTGGATTGTGGTGAGGGAACAGAGAAAAAAGCTCATTTAGGACCTGCACTTACGAAGGGGGTAGGCAGCTGTATATCAGGGAGTAAACCTTCTGAGAATAAAAACAGCTGGAGCTTGTTAAGGTAATTACACAGGGGAAAGGATAATGTACTGGGAATTACTCAGAAGAATCTGATTCGTGGTGAGGGGAGAGAGATAAAAGCTCATTTATGAACGACATGAACATGCTGCGTAGGTAGCTGTTTATCAGTAAATATCTCCACTGAGATTAAGAAAAGCAGTAGCTTAATAAATTAAGTTCTTCCTGGTATGGTTACTGTACTGGTAACTCCCCAAAAGAATCTGGATTGTTTTGCGGGAACAAAGAAAGAAGCTCATTTAGGACCTGCACTTACGAAGGGGGTAGGCAGCTGTATATCAGGGAGTAAACCTTCTGAGAATAAAAACAGCTGGAGCTTGTTAAGGTAATTACACAGGGGAAAGGATAATGTACTGGGAACTCCTCAGAAGAATCTGATTTGTGGTGAGGGGAGAGAGATAAAAGCTCATTTAGGAACGACATGAACATGCTGCGTAGGTAGCTGTTTATCAGTAAATATCTCCACTGAGATTACGAAAAGCACTAGCTTAATAAATTAAGTACTTCCTGGTATGGTTACTGTACTGGTAACTCCCTAAAAGAATCTGGATTGTGTTGAGGGAACAGAGAATAAAGCTCAATTAGGACCTGCACTGACGAAGGGGGTAGGCAGCTGTATATCAGGGAGTAAACATTCTGAGAATAAAAACAGCTGGAGCTTGTTAAGGTAACTACACAGGGGAAAGGATAATGTACTGGGAACTCCTCAGAAAAATCTGATTTGTGGTTAGGGGAGAGAGATAAAAGCTCATTTAGAAACGACATGAACATGCTGCGTAGGTAGCTGTTTATCAGTAAATATATCCACTAAGATTAAGAAAAGCAGTAGTTTAATAAATTAAGTACTTCCTGGTATGGTAACTGTACTGGTAACTCCCCAAAAGAATCTGGATTGTGGTGAGGGAACAGAAAAAAAGCCCATTTAGGACCTTCACTTATGAAGAGGGTAGGCAGCAGTATATCAGGGAGTAAACCTTCTGAGAATAAAAACAGCTGGAGCTTGTTAAGGTAATTACACAGGGGAAAGGATAATGTACTGGGAACATATCAGAAGAATCTGATTTGTGGTGAGGGGAGAGAGATAAAAGCACATTTAGGAACGACAAGGACATGCTGCGTAGGTAGCTGTTTATCAGTAAATATCTCCACTGAGATTAAGAAAAGCAGTAGCTTAATAAATTAAGTACTTCCTGGTATGGTTACTGTACTGGTAACTCCCCAAAAGAATCTGGATTGTGGTGAGGGAACAGAGAAAAAAGCTCATTTAGGACCTGCACTTTCGAAGGGGGTAGGCAGCTGTATATCAGGGAGTAAACCTTCTGAGAATAAAAACTGCTGGAGCTTGTTAAGGTAATTACACAGGGGAAAGGAAAATGTACTGGGAACTCCTCAGAAGAATCTGATTTGTGGTGAGGGGAGAGAGATAAAAGCTCATTTAGGAACGACATGAACATGCTGGGTAGGTAGCTGTTTATCAGTAAATATCTCCACTGAGATTAAGAAAAGCAGTAGCTTAATAAATTAAGTACTTCCTGGTATGGTTACTGTACTGGTCGCTCCACAAAAGAATCTGGATTGTGGTGAGGGAACAGAGAAAAAAGCTCATTTAGGACCTGCACTTACAAAGGGGGTAGGCAGCTGTATATCAGGGAGTAAACCTTCTGAGAATAAAAACAGCTGGACCTTGTTAAGGTAATTACACAGGGGAAAGGATAATGTACTGGGAACTCCTCAGAAGAATCTGATTTGTGGTGAGGGGAGAGAGATAAAAGCTCATTTAGGAACGACATGAATATGCTGCGTAGGTAGCTGTTTATCAGTAAATATCTCAACTGAGATTAAGAAAAGCAGTAGCTTAATAAATTAAGTACTTCCTGGTATGATTACTGTACTGGTAACTCCCCAGAAGAATCTGGATTGTGGTGAGGGAACAGAGAAAAAATCTCATTTAGGACCTGCACTTACCAAGGGGGTAGGCAGCTGTATATCAGGGAGTAAACCTTCTGAGAATAAAAACAGCTTGAGCTTGTTAAGGTAATTACACAGGGAAAAGGATAATGTACTGGGAACTCCTCAGAAGAATCTGAATTGTGGTGAGGGGAGAGAGATAAAAGCTCATTTAGGAACGACATGAACATGCTGCGTAGGTAGCTGTTTATCAGTAAATATCTCCACTGAGATTAAGAAAAGCAGTAGCTTAATAAATTAAGTACTTCCTGGTATGGTTACTGTACTGGTAACTCCCCAAAAGAATCTGGATTGTGGTGAGGGAACAGAGAAAAAAGCTCATTTAGGACCTGCACTTACGAAGGGGGTAGGCAGCTGTATATCAGGGAGTAAACCTTCTGAGAATAAAAACAGCTGGAGCTTGTTAAGGTAATTACACAAGGGAAAGGATAATGGTCTGGGAACTCCTCAGAAGAATCTGATTTTTGGTGAGGGGAGAGAGATAAAAGCTCATTTAGGAACGACATGGACATGCTGCGTAGCTAGCTGTTTATCAGTAAATATCTCCACTGAGATTAAGCAAAGCAGTAGCTTAATAAATTAAGTACTTCCTGGTATGGTTACTGTACTGGTAACTCCCCAAAAGAATCTGGATTGTGGTGAGGGAACAGAGAAAAAAGCTCATTTAGGACCTGCACTTACAAAGTGGGTAGGCAGCAGTATATCAGGGAGTAAATCTTCTGAGAATAAAAACAGCTGGAGCTTGTTAAGGTAATTACACAGGGGAAAGGATAATGTACTGGGAACAATTCAGAAGAATCTGATTTGTGGTGAGGGGAGAGAGATAAAAGCTCATTTAGGAACGACAGGAACATGCTGCGTACCTAGCTGTTTATCAGTAAATATCTCCACTGAGATTAAGAAAAGCAGTAGCTTAATAAATTAAGTACTTCCTGGTATGGTTACTGTACTGGTAACTCCCCAAAAGAATCTGGATTGTGGTGAGGGAACAGAGAAAAAAGCTCATTTAGGACCTGCACTTTCGAAGGGGGTAGGCAGCTGTATATCAGGGAGTAAACCTTCTGAGAATAAAAACTGCTGGAGCTTGTTAAGGTAATTACACAGGGGAAAGGAAAATGTACTGGGAACTCCTCAGAAGAATCTGATTTGTGGTGAGGGGAGAGAGATAAAAGCTCATTTAGGAACGACATGAACATGCTGGGTAGGTAGCTGTTTATCAGTAAATATCTCCACTGAGATTAAGAAAAGCAGTAGCTTAATAAATTAAGTACTTCCTGGTATGGTTACTGTACTGGTCGCTCCACAAAAGAATCTGGATTGTGGTGAGGGAACAGAGAAAAAAGCTCATTTAGGACCTGCACTTACAAAGGGGGTAGGCAGCTGTATATCAGCGAGTAAACCTTCTGAGAATAAAAACAGCTGGACCTTGTTAAGGTAATTACACAGGGGAAAGGATAATGTACTGGGAACTCCTCAGAAGAATCTGATTTGTGGTGAGGGGAGAGAGATAAAAGCTCATTTAGGAACGACATGAATATGCTGCGTAGGTAGCTGTTTATCAGTAAATATCTCAACTGAGATTAAGAAAAGCAGTAGCTTAATAAATTAAGTACTTCCTGGTATGATTACTGTACTGGTAACTCCCCAGAAGAATCTGGATTGTGGTGAGGGAACAGAGAAAAAATCTCATTTAGGACCTGCACTTACCAAGGGGGTAGGCAGCTGTATATCAGGGAGTAAACCTTCTGAGAATAAAAACAGCTTGAGCTTGTTAAGGTAATTACACAGGGAAAAGGATAATGTACTGGGAACTCCTCAGAAGAATCTGAATTGTGGTGAGGGGAGAGAGATAAAAGCTCATTTAGGAACGACATGAACATGCTGCGTAGGTAGCTGTTTATCAGTAAATATCTCCACTGAGATTAAGAAAAGCAGTAGCTTAATAAATTAAGTACTTCCTGGTATGGTTACTGTACTGGTAACTCCCCAAAAGAATCTGATTGTGGTGAGGGAACAGAGAAAAAAGCTCATTTAGGACCTGCACTTACGAAGGGGGTAGGCAGCTGTATATCAGGGAGTAAACCTTCTGAGAATAAAAACAGCTGGAGCTTGTTAAGGTAATTACACAAGGGAAAGGATAATGGTCTGGGAACTCCTCAGAAGAATCTGATTTTTGGTGAGGGGAGAGAGATAAAAGCTCATTTAGGAACGACATGGACATGCTGCGTAGCTAGCTGTTTATCAGTAAATATCTCCACTGAGATTAAGCAAAGCAGTAGCTTAATAAATTAAGTACTTCCTGGTATGGTTACTGTACTGGTAACTCCCCAAAAGAATCTGGATTGTGGTGAGGGAACAGAGAAAAAAGCTCATTTAGGACCTGCACTTACAAAGTGGGTAGGCAGCAGTATATCAGGGAGTAAATCTTCTGAGAATAAAAACAGCTGGAGCTTGTTAAGGTAATTACACAGGGGAAAGGATAATGTACTGGGAACAATTCAGAAGAATCTGATTTGTGGTGAGGGGAGAGAGATAAAAGCTCATTTAGGAACGACATGAACATGCTGCGTAGGTAGCTGTTTATCAGTAAATATCTCCACTGAGATTAAGAAAAGCAGTAGCTTAATAAATTAAGTACTTCCTGGTATGGTTACTGTACTGGTAACTCCCCAAAAGAATCTGAATTGTGGTGAGGGAACAGAGAAAAAAGCTCATTTAGGACCTGCACTTTCGAAGGGGTAGGCAGCTGTATATCAGGGAGTAAACCTTCTGAGAATAAAAACAGCTGGAGCTTGTTAAGGTAATTAGACAGGGGAATGGATAATGTAGTGGGAACCCCTCAGAAGAATCTGATTTGTGGTGAGGGGAGAGAGATAAAAGCTCATTTAGGAACGACATGAACATGCTGCGTAGGTAGCTGTTTATCAGTAAATATCTCCACTGAGATTAAGAAAAGCAGTAGCTTAATAAATCAAGTACTTCCTGGTATGGTTACTGTACTGGTAACTCCCCAAAAGAATCTGGATTGTGGTGAGGGAACAGAGAAAAATGCTCATATAGGACCTGCACTTACGAAGGGGGTAGGCAGCTGTATATCAGGGAGTAAACCTTCTGAGAATAAAAACAGCTGGAACTTGTTAAGGTAATTACACAGGGGAAAGGATAATGTACGGGAACTCCTCAGAAGAATCTGATTTGTGGTGAGGGGAGAGAGATAAAAGCTCATTTATGAACGACATGAACATGCTGCGTAGGTAGCTGTTTATCAGTAAATATCTCCACTGAGATTAAGAAAAGCAGTAGCTTAATAAATTAAGTACTTCCTGGTATGGTTACTGTGCTGGTAACTCCCCAAAAGAATCTGGATTGTGGTGAGGGAACAGAGAAAAAAGCTCATTTAGGACCTGCACTTACGAAGGGGGTAGGCAGCTATATATCAGGGAGTAAACCTTCTGAGAATAAAAACAGCTGGAGCTTGTTAAGGTAATTACACAGGGGAAAGGATAATGTACTGGGAACCCCTCAGAAGAATCTGATTCGTGGTGAGGGGAGAGAGATAAAAGCTCATTTAAGAACGACATGAACATGCTGCGTAGGTAGCTGTTTATCAGTAAATATCTCCACTGAGATTAAGAAAAGCAGTAGCTTAATAAATTAAGTACTTCCTGGTATGGGTACTGTACTGGTAACTCCCCAAAAGAATCTGGATTGTGGTGAGGAAATACAGAAAAAAGCTCATTTAGGACCTGCACTTACGAAGGGGGTAGGCAGCTGTATATCAGGGAGTAAACCTTCTGAGAATAAAAACAGCTGGAGCATGTTAACGTAATTACACAGGGGAAAGGGTAAAGTACCGGGAACTCCTCAGAAGAATCTGATTTGTAGTGAGGGGAGAGAGATAAAAGCTCATTTAGGAACGACAGGAACATGCTGCGTACCTAGCTGTTTATCAGTAAATATCTCCACTGAGATTAAGAAAAGCAGTAGCTTAATAAATTAAGTACTTCCTGGTATGGTTACTGTACTGGTAACTCCCCAAAAGAATCTGGATTGTGGTGAGGGAAAAGAGAAAAATGCTCATTTAGGACCTGCACTTACGAAGGGGGTAGGCAGCTGTATATCAGGGAGTAAACCTTCTGAGAATAGAAACAGCTGGAACTTGTTAAGGTAATTACACAGGGGAAAGGATAATGTACTGGGAACTCCTCAGAAGAATCTGATTCGTGGTGAGAGGAGAGAGATAAAAGCTCATTTATGAACGACATGAACATGCTGCGTAGGTAGCTGTTTATCAGTAAATATCTCCACTGAGATTAAGAAAAGCAGTAGCTTAATAAATTAAGTACTTCCTGGTATGGTTACTGTGCTGGTAACTCCCCAAAAGAATCTGGATTGTGGTGAGGGAACAGAGAAAAAAGCTCATTTAGGACCTGCACTTACGAAGGGGGTAGGCAGCTATATATCAGGGAGTAAACCTTCTGAGAATAAAAACAGCTGGAGCTTGTTAAGGTAATTACACAGGGGAAAGAATAATGTACGGGAACTCCTCAGAAGAATCTGATTTGTGTGAGGGGAGAGAGATAAAAGCTCAGGAAGACAT